>NC_136970.1:14564922-14602422 GCF_032717465.1 Coenobita brevimanus | reverse complement strand
CTATTTTACTAGTTGATATCTGCTAACCTTTGTCGCTGATGTTAACGATATCCCATTTGACAGAAGCAATGACTGTCCCATGACCGAATCAATTATTCATTGTCAATTTGCAGTTTGAAGATTGCACTGTTGTTTTCCTATGCGATATAATGGCGTCTGTGTTGACATTCTTGGATAGTTTAATGTTTAGGTCAATGATAGAATAATAATTGAAGAGATAGTTCATTTATTCACACTTCAGTGCTTTCTGATTTCACCATATGATGTGTTACTACTTCAAGGACGATTGTAATGAATGCCAAATTATTTCATGTGTCTAAAGTTTTATTATCATTGTTATTATAATTAATATTATTATTATTATTATTATTATTATTACTGTTACCTTAGTACATTATCCCTTAAAAACTTTTTGTGCGAGTTCATGGTGTGTTAGTATTTTAAGGACAAGAATGAAGAACATCATTACAATTTATATGTAAAAGATGTCATGAGGGACAGAGCAACAACAATCATAAATGGCGTAATGGTACTGAAAGTGTTGACTTAAATTTATTTTCTCAGCATACTTTTATCATATTACGAAAACAAGACAAAGTAATTATTGTACTTATATCTAACTCTTGAAATATGTTAACAAATACACTTAGAAGGAAATGGTAAAAAGAATGTGAATCATATCCAACAGCTCAGCTTTTTTCATGTATTTTTTCATCATAATTATGTATGGATTATGCCTGATTAATTATGCGCGGGAACACAGTGTGGACAAAAGCTATATATTCGCAGAGTGGGTAAAGTACTGGTTTTGTGTGTTTTGGTGTAAAAGGGTTACAGTTATACAAAAGATTATTACAAGACACCACATTGCATTACATTAATCAATCAATCAATCAATCAATCATTTCCTGTGGCACCCTCGGGGATGCATAGGGCCTCGATGAACTCACACCACCACATCCTATCTTGTGCTAACTCCTCAAGATCTCCCCAACACTCATCTCCAGCTTCCCGTCTCATTGTCCTCACCCACGTCTCTTTTGGCCTTCCTCTACCTCTCCTACCAAGTGCCACCCACCCTGGTGTACCTCGTACTATTCCCTGTCTCCTATTCACATGTCCTAGTCACTTCCATCGTGAGAACCTAACATATTCATCGACCGGCTGCACTCCCGTTATTTCTCTAATTCTACTATTTGGTAACCTTTCCCACCACTTAACTCCTAATATTCTTCTAAGTGCTTTGTTTTCAAACACCAAGAATTTATTTTCCATAGTCACTGTGCTGTACCAAGACTCGTGTCCATAAATTAAGGTACTCCTAACCATTACCTTATAAAGTTTGATTTTTGTATGCACAGAAAAATTGTTATTATTCCAAATATTTTTAAGCATTCCCATTGCCTGATTAGCCTTCTTTAACCTTTCCTCGAATTCAAAGTTCAAAGAACCATCCTTGGCTAAATAAGTACCTAAATATTTAAACCTATCAACTTGCTTTACAACCATACCTCCAATTACACATTCCTGCGCATTTTCCATATTCATATTGATTATTTCAGTTTTTCCACAATTAATAACCAAACCCACCTTGCGACCTTCACTCACCAAACAGTCCAACACTCTCTGCATCTCTTCTGGCCCATCACAAATCAAAACTATATCATCTGCATAATCTAAATCCAAAAGTTTCCTGTTCTCTCCCCAAAGTATACCTGCACCGGTTTCTGTTCCAACGCGTTTCATAATGTAATCAATGACCAATATAAATAGTAAAGGCGATAGAACACCACCTTGAATTACTCCGGACTTGACTTCAAACGAATCACTCAGACAACCATCAACCATCACTTTACAAAATGTGTCCTCATGCATGTTCATAATGACCCTCACAAACTCCTCTGGTATTCCATAATGTCTCATGATCTTCCCCATAGTCTCTCTCGAAACACTATCAAAAGCCTTTTCAAAATCAACAAAACAAAGACTTAACGGTACTCTCATTTCATTAACTTGCTGCATCTAATGCCTAATCATAAAGATCTGATCATTGCAACCAAGTCCCTTTCTAAAACCAGCCTGTTCATCCCTCAGAATACTCTCAACCACCGGCTCCAACCTATTTAACAACACTCTACTGAAAACTTTCAAAGCTATCGGTGACAAAGAGATTCCCCTCCAATTACCACATTCACTCAGGTCTCCCTTCTTCGGAACTTTAACAATTACACCATTCTTCCAAACTGATGGTAGTAACCCCGTCACCCATATCTTATTGAATAGCTTGGTCAAGATCATTATTAATCTATCCCCCTCCACTTTAAACATTTCCGGAAATAAACCATCCTCCCCTGGTGCCTTATTATTCTTTAACTGTTTTACTGCTTTCTCCACTTCTACAAGCCTCAACTCTCCTGTTTCTATATTTAAATCTTCCTGAGCAGACGGTATATCCTCTTCTGGTGGTATTGGTCTATTAAGAACTGTCTCAAAATGCTCTTTCCATCTATTTTTAATATCTCCATCTTTGGTCAATAAATTTCCTTCCCTGTCTCTAACTGGTATTTCCTTGTGTTTACCTGCATTACCACTCAGTTCTCTAATCGATTCATATGCTATTCTTTGACTCTGTCCATCATTTTTGTTTATTAAGATTTCAGTCTCTGCAACCTTTTCATCCACACATCTTCTTTTATCTCTCCTAGTTAACCTTCTTACTTCTGAATTCAAACTCCAGTACGCAGCTCTTGCTAATTCAATCTCTCGTTCATCAATGCATTGCATCTCACTCCTCAATTTAGCCTCACCTCTCTTTTTTATCATATCCCACGTTTCCTCTGATATCCATTTCTTTCTCCTGAATCTATGTCTCCTTCCAATCGTACATTCAGCAGTCTCATGCAAAACTTTGTTCACATCCTCCCACATCTCATCTACACTTCTCTCCCCCTCTTCCAACGTTTCCAACACCAAAAACCTATTTCTGCATTCTAATCTGAATTCCTCCTTTTCTTCTCCTTCCCATCTAAGCTTAACAATATCGTATCTACCAACACCAGATTTTTCCTTCTTCTGATTTTTAAGTTTAAACCTTATTTTTGCAATGCTGAGTTGATGGTCACTACCAATATCCGCTCCCCGTTTAACATGAACATCTAGCAGAGAACTTCTATGCCTCCTACTGATAGATTGTGATCAATCTGATTTGTATATTTTCCACAGGGCGACACCCAAGTTGTCTTGTGTATATTGCAATGCTGAAAGAGTGTGCCCCCGATGACTAAGTCATTTGCTAGACAGAAGCTTCCAAACCTCACTCCGTTTTCACTCATCCTACTACCAACTCCCATCTTACCCATACATGCCTCAAATCCCTCATTTGAACATCCCATTACTGCATTAAAGTCTCCAACGCAGATCAAAACATCATGTCTAGGTACCCTTCCTACTCCTTCTTGCAACTTTTCATAAAATGTCTTTCCTTTCATCAAGTGCATAATTAGTAGGTGCATAACACACAAACAGACTGACGTTGCCATGATTTGATTTAAACTGTGCGTATAACAATCGCTCATCTATAGGATCCCACTCACATAAAGCCTTGTTTGCCTTACAACCCAGCAACAATCCTACTCCCTGATAATGCATTCCGTCCTGTCGGCCAGATATCAATAAACGTATACCATCCTCCAAATCCAACTTATCGACTCCAGTTAATCTAGTTTCTGTCAGAGCACAAATATCAAGTCCGTAATTTTGAAAAACCTTCACTAACTCATCGATATTACCGTTATGATTTAGCGTTCTCACATTCCAGTTACCAATTTTAATTGTACTTTTTGCATTAACAAAGGAATTAGATTGTAATTGAGGCAACCGTGAGATTCTTAGCACCCCCTGCCCATTTAAGGGCTGCACGGGACTGGGGGCCATTATTGTTCTTTCAGAGTCCATCAAGGTTTCTTTGGCTAACTTCCTGAACACCTCGCCATTGTGTTGCAGTCGCAGTAGGCAGCTAACTTGCCTGATTGCCCACACCCGAAAGACCCAGCTATGCTGTAGCCAGTCACGTGCCGGCATGCTTCCCAGCCATTTCACTCTCAAGGAGTTCCTCTGCCTGAGAAAGCAACCACCCCCCTGCTCCCGAGGGCTTTTTGATCTGTGTAGGTAGAGGGCGATCACTCCCTCACTAGCCATATACAGTGTATATTACAGTGTATAGGCTACACTCACCATACATTAAAGAAAGTTTAATATAATAAGGAAAAATAATGATTCTCTCCCCCCCCCTCTCTCTCTCTCTCTCTCTCTCTCTCTCTCTCTCTCTCTCTCTCACTTCATTTAATGATTCTGCTTCCTACCTTTATCGGTTGTCCATCCTTTTTCGTTCATTCACTTTGTCTTTCCTTTCCCCCCTTTTCGTACCTCCTCTTCTATTTTTCTCCCTTCTTTCTTTCCCTTCATTGCCTTTCGTAGATTTGCTTCTCTTTCACCTCCTCTGCTTCTGTTTCTCACGTTATCTCTTCCTCTTCTCCTACCTCCTCCCCTCTTCCTCTCATCAATCCCTCTATCCACAACCAAGCATTTTAAAAGCCTCTTCATGTCCAGGTTTCCCTTTTTCTCATTTTTCACCTCCCTATATTAATCTCTTTCTCTCTCTCTCTCTCTCTCTCTCTCTCTCTCTCTCTCTCTCTCTCTCTCTCTCTCTCTCTCTCTCTCTCTCTTTTACTGACCACATAGGATTTCATTCTCTCTCTCTCTCTCTTTTACTGACCACATAGGATTTCATTCTTCCTCCTCTTCTTCCTCCTCCTCAGCGTCTTCGTCTTCTTCCTTCTCCTCCTCCTGTAGTATGATTATTACTTCCACCAAGGAAATTGGAGGAGGTTATGTATTCACCTATGTTTGTCCGCCTGTGTCTGTCCAGCTGTCTGTCTGTCTGTTTGTTCAGAGAATATCTTCAAAAGTTCTCAATGCATTTAATTGAAAGTATGTGGAAGGATGGGGCATGGCAGAAGGAAGAAAAGATCAGATTTTGGGGCGGATCCTAATCCAGAGGACCCACATAATATCTCTATAATTTCTGAATGAATTTCAGTGAAATTTTGTGGAACGGAGGGCCATGAAACAAGAAAGAATTGATTAAATTTTGGGGTGGATCTGGATCCGGATCAGTGGAGATAGGATCTGGATCCGGATCCTTTCCAATGGTAATGGCATTGGCGGAGGTATGCGCTCCCTGAGTGCTTTCTAGTTGTTAATTAGTTCGTAAAATCTCACCAGGTATCAACACGGTGTAAATAAACTAATTATCATAATGTTACGTGCTTTTGTGGCCAAGTTCTGTTGTCCGAACGTTTAATATCAACACACACACACACACACACACACACACACACACACACACACACACACAAACACACACACACACACACACACACACACACACACACACACACACACACACACACACACACACACACACATCTTACAGTAACTTTGTAGCTTCTTGAAGTGTGTTTTGTAGATCAGTTATACATACATTAGACTCGTGGATGAGTGGTTGTTATACGTGAGTAGTTTTGTTAGTAGATAATCTTCGTTCCCTTTTTGTCATGCAATGACAGGAGAGGTAAAAATTAGTATGGGACTATTTTTATTTCTCTTGGAAATATTAACAAAGTCTCTTACACACGAGTGAAGTATAAGTAGAGTCCCGTGAGCTAACCTCCCTGTCTAAATCTCTCTCTCTGTCTCTCTCCCATGTTGCTATCCTCCTTCTCCCTACTACCTGTCGATTCTAAGGCTAACCTCCTTCTGAGCTCTGCTTCCTAAATTCCTATTGTAGCAGGGGTCATGTCACGTGGAATATACTGATGTGAAGCTTCTAGAAGCCGGTGTGTATGTATATGTGTATGTATGGTCACGAGGCGCTGTTCGTGTGCATATCAGCATTCCTCCAGTTAAGAGTGTGCAAGCTTGTTTACCTTTGCTCGCTGACACATTACCTATCTCATCCCCTGTCTTGATGCTTCTACTTGTCTATCTATTTATCTATTTATCATGCTATCTATTATGATTTGTATTCATAATATGGAGTCCGGACATCGCTTGGTCGCGCCACTGGCGGTCCTCTGACAGTAATCATCATTGGCATATGCTAATCTATTAGTACATAATATTGATTATAATATTGTATATATGCATATAATATTCATATTAATATTGCAATGGTTCAGTAATATTATATGTTAACCCTAGATAGGTAATGTGGTGTCTCAGAGACCCCAGTCCCCGAAATTTAATTTTAAATAATATGAGCATAAGGTCAACAGATCTGTCCGTCTCATTACCTTCCTGCCTAGTGATGCTCTTCATGGGGATGATGGGGTCATAGCTGTACCTGGCTCTGATTTTGCTCTATAGAGCCATTGGGGTCTGTTAGACCCCAGATTACCTATAATGTAACCTCAGTTGAGCCCTCTTGTGATTTTTTAAATTTCAGTTTGCTGTCTTTCTCCTTTTGTATACAGAAGGTCTCAACATCGGTCTACTGGAGACCACCCAAAGAATCATGATATTACTTTTCAATTTTGCAAGACTTAATTTTAAAATTTTTATACCTAAAATTTAACCACTTTTGTATAAACTTAAAAAAATATATATATATATTTTTTCGATTAAACTTTATTTTTTCTGGCCCTATTTACAGAAAGGGGGTTGAATTATTTGTGTAGTGAAGCATTTTGAAATATCTCAAACGGAAGAATTTTTTTTTATTTTTTTTCCGTGGGGTCTGTCAGACCCCAAGTTACCTAATATAGTAACAAAATCAAGATTACCTTAACAAGTTGTATACATAACTGAACAAATACAATATGGTTAAATATGGTTATTGTATGTCATTTTGTAAGATGTGTTTGTATAACAGACATACACATATAATTGTGCAATGGTAAAACTGCTAGGTCATTACATTACATATGGAGTTGTCCCTTTAGTAATGTCTAATATTTCACCTAACTTGTATGATGATTCTGGTAATACAGAATTGTGGTAACATTGTATGACTTGTTACATAATATTGTAGTGACATTGTAGTAATACATAATTGTAACATTGTATGAATTGCTACATAATATTGTAGTAACATTGTAGTAATACATAACTGTAACATTGTATGAATTGCTACATAATATTGTAGTAACATTGTGGTAATGCAGAATTGTAACATTGTATTAAATATTACATAATATTGTAGTAACACTGTGGTAATGCATAATTGTAACATCATATGAATTGTTACATAATATTGTAGTAACATTGTGGTAATGCATAATTGTAACAGTGTACGAATTGTTACATAATATTGGAGTAATATTGTGGTAATGCATAATTGTAACATTGTATGAATTGTTACATTTCGTTTGTAGTTACATAATTGTAGCAAGTGTAACACAATGCAATCGTTTGTCGTTACATAATTGTTACATAGTTTGTAGTTACATAATTGTTGCAAGTGTAACATAATGCAATCGTTTGTCGTTACATAATTGTTACATATTGTTTGGAGTTACATAATTGTAGCAAGTGTAACATAAAGCAATCGTTTGTCGTTACATATTTGTTACATATTGTTTGTAGTTACATAATTGTAGCAAGTGTAACATAATGCAATCGATTGTCGTTACATAATTGTAATAATTGCAGTCCTGACATCGAATCCGGTCATGCTGCGGTCGATGATAGTGATGATGTGCCATGCCACTGGCTCGTGGAGATAACAATTTGCTTTTTGTTTCATTTATAGAAGGAGTTTATGTGGTATTTGGCATTTGTAGTAACACTTACGCTTATTTTCATTTGTTTGTTATGTGATCTTACTGTATTTCTTTCTTCTTTTTTTTTGGTATGTATTAATTTCCTATAGTTTGTTTTTCTTCGTTTGTCTACGCTTTTTCGGTGTTGTTCGAGGTTGCATAATTGCTGCCTAATTCCCTTGGGACCCTTTTTTAAGGTTTAGTTTATATTGCTCAGATATTACTGAAAATGATATTATATAGCCCCATATTTTATTTTATATAAAAAAATATATACACTATATACAGTATTAACTATATACACTGACTTGTTGTTCACTTGTACCTATCGTGGGGAATATATGTGTCATCACCGTGGAAATCTTTGTCTTCACGATTGTGTGGAAGATGTTCATTCTTGCTAACGTCAGTTGTGTTGGCCATTTTTTCTAGTTTTCCTTGTAACTTAATTTGTCTGTTTCCACTAGGCAACTTTATTTAATAAATGTTTAATACAGTTCTTTTAATCGCTCAGTGAGTAACTGTGATGGTATATTTTCTTCATTACTTTGTAGATGTAATAATGTATAGTTGTATGTATGAAATACGTATTTTATGTAGGTATAAATGGTAACACTAGTTAGTAGGAAGTAAATGCTATAATAAATGAATGAATATATACAATGTACAATATTTGTTATTGGTGCAAGTATTTTAATGATTGAATTATGAAGATAATTGAATTAGGTATATGTATGCAAGTTGTAACTATACAGCACGTTTTATATGTTGGTGCAAAATGTGTTGTCTATCACTGTGTATTGTATAAATGAAGTAACTATGTAACTCACTAATTTTTACCGTGGTGGGAATGGTGTGAGTGTTGTGGCACGTGGTGATAGCGTTGTTCTTCACGGGTTGATTGACGTGTTGTGGGGTGTCAGACACATGTTGATAGGTGTGGCGTCGTCTCAGCAAACACGTATGGTGACGTCGACTTCCCACACTGGTAGCTGTGGTGAGTAAATGAGTAGCGACGAGTAACTTGAGTGAAGATAAGTGAGTAAGATGAGTTGTGAATATGGGCTTGGTATTTGCTTCGTTGTCTTGACCTCTTCATTCCTGCGTCAGCGGTGGTGGTTGGGGGACGGTATCAGCGAGAGGAGGGTGAGGTCAGGTGGTTGTGAGTTGTCTCGCTCTTCGTTTGTTTGTTTTGTTTTTCTTTCTCGATGTCTTCTCAGTCCTCTTTTTTTTTTTTTTCTTGTGATTTACTTGTTGTGTGATGAAGATTGTCGCTACTTGTAGGTGCATGTAGAAGATTATAGAGATGACTCATAGAGTTGTTACTTGTAGTTGATGGTAAATGGTTGTAGTTCGATTGTTCGTTGTAGAATTTGGAAGATTGATTGTATCAATATTTGTGACCTCTTCACCTCTGCATCAGCGTGATGATCGGGGAGATGGAGAGGGGGTTGGAGAGAATACTGTCAGGAGCTGGTTGTGAGTTGTTGGTTGTAAGAGGTAGAGTTTGTTTTCAATCTTGATAATGTAGAAAACTGTACACTCGTAGACTCGTAGGCTCATAGGCTTGTAGACTCGTAGCCTTGTAGATTCGTAGGCTTATAGCTTGAATTTTGTAGGAATTCACGGTAGAACTGAAGCTAATCTTGGTTACAGTCTCGTCCACTTTTGTAGAAATTCACTGTAGATTCGTAGACGAGGTTCGTACGTTCGCTGCCGCCATATCTTACAGTAATTTTGTAGCTTTTTGTAGTGTGTTTTGTAGATCAGTTATACATATATTAGACTCGTGGACGAGCGGTTGTTATACGTGAGTAGTTTTGTAAGTAGATAATCTTGTTCCCTTTTTGTCATGCAATGACAGGAGAGGTAAAGATTAGTATGGGACTATTTTTATTTCTCTTGGAAATATTAACAAAGTCTCTTACACACAAGTGAAGTATAAGTAGAGTCCCATGAGCTAACCTCCTGTCTAAATCTCTCTCTCTGTCTCTCTCCCATGTTGCTATCCTCCTTCTCCCTACTACCTGTCGATTCTAAGGCTAACCTCCTTCTGAGCTCTGCTTCCTAAATTCCTATTGTAGCAAGGGTCATGTCACGTGGAATATACTGATGTGAAGCTTCTAGAAGCCGGTGTGTGTGTATATGTGTATGTGTATGTATGGTCACGAGGCGCTGTTCGTGTGCATATCAGCATTCCTCCAGTTAAAGTGTGCAAGCTTGTTTACCTTTGCTCGATTCTAGCTGACACACTACCTATCTCATCCGCTGGCTTGATGCTTCTACCTGTCTATCTATTTATCTATTTATCATGCTATCTATTATGATTTGTATTTATAATATGGAGTCCTCACACACACACACACACACACACACACACACACACACACACACACACACACACACACACATACACACACACACACACACACACACACACACACACTTATTCCACATTCACAAAGTTTCTGCCTCACAATTTCATCGCCAATTCATTTGTTTGAAAAGTTGGTCTGTCACTCAGCTGTGTCGAATCGATCGTTTACCACGAGATACTTTCTTGGTCTGCTCACTTCAACCTTTACCAAGTGATTACAGACTCTAAATAAAGAAAACCTACCGTGGTTTCTGTGAACTGGACTGAAGGACTGAAAAAAATTAGCTGCTGTGTGTGTGTGTGTGTGTAATTCACCGGGTCGGTCAGGATCACTTGATGGTCGTGATCGTCAGCTTTTACCCTCCCGGAAGGGAGCTGAGAGCTCATATAGTCCGATCTAAGGGCAAGGCTGTGACCTTCACACACGCACACACCCGTCCCCTTGCTCAAGGGGGACAGTAACCACCCACTTCGTCAGTGAAACTTTTCGCAACCTGAGCGAGGCGCGAACTCCCGTCCACCAGTTGGCAAGCGAGAGCGTTACCACTGCACCAGCGAGTTTGTGTGTGTATGTGTGTGTGTGTTTCACACAGCACCACTCAGTTTCGGTACTGTGTGCTGTTTTTGTTACCAAAGCAGCGACTGTGGCTCATCAGAGTGTACCACGCATAAATAAACTTCAAAAGAAAATATCGTATACGTATAATATCTGTATTACTAGAAAAGAAACAGAGGATAACTGACGCAAAAATGATATAATACAGCGAAAGACAGACTGACTAGATTAAAAAAAAGACTATAGTTAAAAAGTACTGTAGTAAAATAATATCATGGAACCCGTAATGTTCAACGATAAACAAGAAGAATGCAGGTTAAAGAAAAATAAAGTAGAAATGAGAGAGTAGGCAGGTTAAGGTTAACACGGCAGCAACGCGCTATGGCATGTATTGCATGTATTGCCTCGGGAACAATAAATCTGCATTAACGTGTGACACCATTATGTGCTGGATGAACGGGTGTGACTGGCACGAGTGGGAAAATGACACTGGTGGAGGGAAGGCACGAGTGGGAATATGACACTGGCGGAGGGAAGGCACGAGTGAGAATATGACACTGGCGGAGGGAAGGTACGAGTGGGAATATGACACTGGCGGACGGAAGGTGCGAGTGGGAAAATTACACTGGTGGAGGGAAGGCACGAGTGAGAATATGACACTGGCGGAGGCAAGGTACGAGTGGGAATATGACACTGGCGGACGGAAGGTACGAGTGGGAAAATTACACTGGTGGAGGGAAGGCACGAGAGGGAGTATGACACTGGCGGAGGGAACACAGGAGATGGAATATGACACTGGCGGAGGGAAGCCACAGGCGGGAATATGACACTGGCGGAGGGAAGCCACGGACGGGAATATGACACTGGCGGAGGTAAGGCACGAGTGGGAATATGACACTGGCGAAGGGAACACAAGAGAGGGAATGACATTCGCGGAGGGAAGGCAGGTCAGAAATCAAGTAATACTAAAAATAAAAGTATAATTTCCTATGTCACAAAGGCAATAAAATTGTCTTTCATGAGGCCGGGTGATTGACTTTATTACGTCAGCTGAAGTATCCATTGCACACAAATTCTCTCACTTATTCTGGTCCAGCATATTTAGTAGCAAAGGCTGCAGCCTGAGAAAAAACACACTCAACACTAGTCAAGTTTACTTAGCACATGGAGTTCCTGGTATCAACGCTGAACAGGCATTTTATCAATAAAGTAATACTACATTATTTCATACATTCCAGCTCCTTTCCACCCCACTTTTCCTTCATCTCCCTCCTCGCCTCTCCATTCTCACAAACCAGAACAAAACGTAGGTCAAAAGGTTGATTACATACATTTTCTTTCGTCGACATTTTATTACGTACACATGCAATCACGTGCACATATAATTTACTTATTTATACAGTCTCTACTTACACATATGAAATATGCACATGACAACACGCGCACATTATATACGCACACAGTCTAGTACACTAAACAAAACCATACTTTATATATCTACAGCCAAATCAATACACGTCATACACACGAACATTAGTAAGTTTCGCCGAAACACCTCTCTCTCTCTCTCTCTCTCTCTCTCTCTCTCTCTCTCTCTCTCTCTCTCTCTCTCTCTCTCTCTCTCAGATGCAATCCAATGGTCAACTTCAGACTCCCCCTCCCCCACTTCACCCCACCTCACCGACTCTTCAGCTGGATATTAGCACAGGCTATTAGGGCACAGGAGGGAAAGACACAAGGGAAAAGGGGGAAGCGAGGGAAGGAAGGGAAGCGAGGGGAGGAAGGGAAGCGAGGGGAGGAAGGGAAGCGAGAAAGGGGAGACGAGTTGGAAAGGGGGGGGAATGGAGGGGAAAAAGGAGAGATATGGAAGAAGAGGAGAAAGGAGAGAAAGGGAGAGATATGGGTGAAAGGGGTAAAGGAGGGGAAGAAAAGAGGAGAAATGGGGGAAAGGAGGGAATAGATGGGAGAGAGGGAGAGACACGGGAGAAGGGGGAGCAAGAGAAGGGAGATACGGGGAGAGTTAGGGAGTGGTGAAAAAAACAGACAAGTCAATAAGAGAAATGGAAAAGAGATTGCAAAAGGAAGAAGAAAAGGAAAATGGAAAAGCTATCAAAGATGAGGGAAAGACGGGGAGGGAGGAGGGGAAAGGTAAGGGGAAGAAAATGTTTTCCAGGAATAGGGTCTGAAGGAAGAGAGGAAACGAGGATAAGAATGTGTACAGGAAGCAGGAATGGGGAGGGGATAAGAAGCGGTGAGGGAAACAGGAACGAGGAAAGGATAATATGTGTTAGGTAAGCTCTCAAGTGACAATAACCTGTGGTATTACATTAAGTTAAGGCGCCGTGATAAGCCCCCAAAGGATGCCACATCAGTGCTATCAAATAATGTTGGATGGAGGCGACACGCTGGCCAAGTGTGTCCCCAGGCACCATGACTTACTGGGGTGGTGAGTGTAGGAGATGGTCAAAGGAGAGGAATACACGAAGAGAGAGAGAGAGAGAGAGAGAGAGAGAGAGAGAGAGAGAGAGAGAGAGAGAGAGAGAGAGAGATGACTTACTGGGGTGGTGAGTGTAGGAGATGGTCAAAGGATAGGAATACACGAAGAGAGAGAGAGAGAGAGAGAGAGAGAGAGAGAGGGGAACATATCCAAATACAATAAACCATCGAGACAATATGCTTTCACACTTTTATTATACACACTGAAAACCTAAAGACTTGGTGCCCGACTTGTTAAACAAGTCACTCTGGTGGAATTTTCGAGTCTGGTACAAAACGATTTTTTTTTTTTAGGCTAAGAAAATTAGCTAAGGGGATATTTGAGGCAATACCTAAGTTCTAACCCCTAAAGCTGAACATATCTCTTCCAAGCTGAATAAAATCATCAAGAAAAGCAAGAATGAAATGAAAACGACGTCATCGAAGTGAAGAGGTTGATTTATCACATCATGCATGGCATTCCAGTCTTGATTCTGCCACTAATTTAGCTTCGATTCATTCTCGTTGTTCACCTTTCATTCCCCATATGATTAAATCACCTCACCTCTTTCCGCTTAACTGCCCAAACTACATACACCACAATTTGACCTTGCTTGCATAATCGTATATTTGTTAATTATCTCTCCAGGCAATTTTAAACTACATATGCCACCACTTGGCTCTCCTCCTCCGGCTGGATCAAAGAAGGAAGTGTTCAAATTACGATCTGTTAATAACATAGTAATCGCCCCAGCAAAATTAGGCAAAGAAATTAAAAGCAAACAGCTGTAATAAATACTGACCAATCAAATAAAGGTATACGATCCATCGTCATCCCTTGTGGCCGCATATTAATAACAGTAGTTATAAAATTAATAGCTCCCAAAATAGAAGAAACCCCAACCAAATGTAAAGAAAAAATTCCCAAGTCAACAGACGCCCCAGCATGAGCAATAGCTGCCGATAAAGGAGGATACACGGTCCAACCTGTTCCAACCCCCCTTTCTACTATTCCCCTTATTAAAAGCAAAGTTCATGATGGAGGTAATAGTCATAATCTTATGCTATTTACCCGAGGAAATGCTATATCGGGTGCCTCCAGTATTAAGGGAACCAATCAATTCCCAAACCCAATAATTATAATAGGCATAACTATAAAGAAAATCATAATAAAAGCGTGAGCAGTGACTGCTACATTATAAATTTGTTCGTCACCAATTAACCTTCCTGGCTGACCCAATTCAGCCCGAATTACTAGCCTTAAAGAAGTTCCAACTATCCCAGCTCAAGCTCCTAAAATGAAATACAAAGTTCCATTATCCTTATGATTTGTTGAAAAAAAAAACACCGTTGCATTAAAATCTCAGTAGAATTGTTAAGATGTTGGATTGCAAATCTAAAAATATGAGTATTCACTGAGATTTAACATATATGTTAGCGAACAAGCGCGAGAAGTTTTGATCTTCTAAGATAAGGTGAAATTCCCTACCATGTGTTTCATGCTAATTCTCAAGGTTTTAAGTTAATCAAACTAAAAGCCTTCAAAGCCTTTAATAAAAAGTAAAAATCTTTAAACCTTGAAAATTAATGAAGGAGTAATTTACGCACCTTTAGATTTATAATCTAATACTTTCAAATTTCGGCCACTTCATTCTACAATGGCAGATAAATGCCTAAGATTTAAGCTCTTATCATGGAGATTCGATCTTCTTTTAGAATTTATTTTTTTTTAGTATATCCAGTATACGTGACTTCCAATCACTAGGACTAAAAATTCCTAGAAAAAACAATGATCATTCTATCACTTAATACAATTTTAACTCTTCTAATCATATGTGCCGTTATAATCCTAGCTTCCATTTTAGCTATTTAAAAAAAAAAAAAATCATAGGCCGAAAAAAAAACTCACCAAACGAATGTGGATTTGACCCCAAAAGATCTGATCGCTTACCATTTTCTCTACGATTCTTCCTGATTGCTGTTTTTTTTTTTTTTTTTTTTTTTGACGTAGAAGTTACCTTAATCCTCCCAGTTGCTTATATCCTAGAAATTTCTAATGTCTATTCTTGAAGAACAGTTGGCCTATTCTTTATTCTAATTCTCCTCCTAGGTCTTTACTATGAATGAGCTTGTTTACTGTACATATTCGTACATCATTTTGTCCATCTATCTTTCCAGATAACTCAACATGCACTCCTCAGGCATCTTACCTCTGCCACCCTCAATATTTCCTAACTCTGTCCTCCAGTCACTGTTAGACGTCAAAGTTGGCATCAACACACTGCCATGGCGGGATTTCTACACATACATTGCTGCATCAACATATAGTTTTCTTTGAAGTTTCATAAAAAAGCACAATAAATATGGTAATGGCTAGGTCTTGCTGTCACTAGGGTCGCCAAAAAAAGAACACTAGATATGGTCATGGTCGGGTCTAGTTTTCACTACAGTTGTCATAATAATTACAGTAGATATGGTCAAGGCCGGGTCTTACTGTCACTACAGTTGTCATGAAAGTACAGTAGATAGGGTCATGGTAGGGTCTTGCTGCCACTACCTTTGTCATAAAAAGTAGCACTGGTTATGGTTTGGTTGTCTTCTGTAAAACAGACGACATAGTTAAATATAATAACAAAGAGGCAACTGAGGTTTGTGGGCAGAGGAAAAGGTAACGAGAGAATATACAAAGGATGGAATATCCAAATATCCAAGACTTAAACACAACAGGCTAAAAAGTACCATGATGTATGGATGGCATACATAAATATCCAAGACTTCAACGCACCAGGCCAACAAGTGACAGGCCTCGGTGAAGAACCTGGGAGAAGCATTTTGCCTGTAGCTGACTGACATAAGTTTGTAATGACTATTACTTTCCACTCCAGCACCGTCACTTCAGACCACTTTCTCAAAATTCTGGTAAGTTTCGTTAGCTCTGAAGCATCTGAGAAGAGGTACATGTTTTTCTGAGACACTGCATGGCTTCCAGACCTTCGAACACACTAAATAGTGGCATTGTATTCCAGGCCAATGTGAATTTATTATTGTGCCACAGAGTTTGTTAATGTAAAACAAAACTGTTTCTTTGACAGCGAACAAAAAAGTGTGTGTGTGTGTGTGTGTGTGTGTGTGTGTGTGTGTGTGTGTGAAATTCCTTTCCTGTTTATCTTTGTTGGCTGTGTGGTGTGTACCTTACAGTACACCATTGTTCTCTCTCTCTCTCTCTCTCTCTCTCTCTCTTTCTCAGACAGGCACACAAGGAAAATGGATGATTACGTGGGAAGATGAACTAATGCCACGAAGATATAAAAACCGCTATTCCATGATCATAGCAAGGGTGAGGAAACTGGCATATAGTGTGTGTGTGTGTGTGTGTTGTGTGTGTGTGTGTGTGTGTGTGTGTGTGTGTGTGTGTGTGTGTGTGTGTGTGTGTGTGTGTGTGTGTGTGTGTGTGTGTGTGTGAGAGAGAGAGAGAGAGAGAGAGAGAGAGAGAGAGAGAGAGACTGCAACTGACTGCACAGAACGATATTTGAGCTGTCACCAAAATTCCAATACATTCCAGTGCCAAACTCTCTCTCCCTCTCTCTCTCTCTCTCTCTCTCTCCCTCTCTCTCTCTCTCTCTCTCTCTCTCTCTCTCTCTTTTCTGACCTGTTTGACTGTTTACATCGTCATAATCTGTCTGTTTCTGGTGTATTATTAAGTGCGTGTCTCAGTAGGTATGTATTTGTGAGTGTTAAGTGTGTGTCAGCAGTGTTTGTGTATGTGTCTGTACTATGAAGATGTGGCAATACTGGGTATGGATCCGCCTGTATGTGGCAAAGTGAGATGTTTATTACCTGTGTGTCTGTATGTGCCTGTCAATGTTTGTTCACGTGTGTTTTTGATGAAATGTACACTACGACACACACACACACACACACACACACACACACACACACACACACACACACACACACACACACACACACACACACACACACACACACACACACACACACACAAAGTATGAATGTTTCAGTTATGAAGAAAGCAAGGCTGAATCTCTGAAATGATTAATAATTATTGGTTTCCTGGCCGTTATGAGAAGGAAGGCGTGAGAGAGGAAAAGGAAGGCTTGGAGAGAAGGTGTGAAAGAGGAAAAGCTAGGAAAACAGAAGAAAGGAAATGGAGGAGGGGTAGGAAAAGGGACAGGGGAGGAAGACAGGATGTGGAGAGGAAGGAAAATGATATAATGGAGAGATGAGAGAGAAGATAAAGAAGAAGAGGCTGACGAAGGACGAGAAAAATAAAAGTATATGAGAAGAATGCGGAAGAGAGAGAGAGAGAGAGAGAGAGAGAGAGAGAGAGAGAGAGAGAGAGAGAGAGAGAGAACTGTTATTACACAAAGTTGACAGAGAAAAAAAAAAAAAAAGATAAAAGGAATTATAAATGGTTATTAAAAAGGGAAACTATAACAACATCAGCAACAAAAATAGTACGTTCCAGACAAAAGAAAATGCAATGTGGAGAGTAAGGAAAAGAAAACTTATTAACTAAAATATTCCGCAAAGGAAATGATAAATGGATATTTTGAAGGGAAACTAGAACAACATCAGCAACAAAAATAGTACGTTCCGGACAAAAGAAACTGTAATGTGGAGAGTAAGGAAAAGAAAATTTATTAACTAAAATATTCCGCTAAACGAATAACGATGCTCCAGAGAGAAAAAAGACCGAGAAGAAAATCGACGAAAAGATCAAACTGGATGAAAAGCAGCATTAAAGCCAAAAGAAGGTGTAAGAAGTTGGACAAAACACGAGGAGTGCTTATACATGAAACACGAGACACGAATGAAATGAGAATCAATCTGTACCTAAAGTGCAGCTGAGTTGCAAATAAAACGCATGATAAAATATAAACAGTTTATAGTGGTTGCTCCACCTCATTGACAAATTTCTTTATTTATTCCTGCTGCAGCCAGACACATATATACTTCTGAGGTGGGACTCCTGCAGCGAGGAGATTAACAGATTTGAAAAGGAAAAACTGCTATAGTCATGGTTCCTTAGTGAACAGCTTCCTCCATAAAGGACGTGAAAGACTATAAAGACTCAACAGAATAGGTTACAGATACCCAGAACGAAAAGGGAAAAGAAGAGAAGCTTATTAAAGTTGTCAGGAATTAAACATAACGAATACTAAAACAAGCAGGCAATAACAAGGAAGTTTTTCCTGCAACTGAATGTCAGTGAAAGAAGACATGATGCAGAACAACACAATTTTAACTCTTTTATTGCCAATGTTGTGCCTGGGTCATTTATCCAACAACTAAACTGGAACAACAATAAGAAGGGGAACGGAGGGGAA
The DNA here is from genome assembly GCF_032717465.1 of Coenobita brevimanus. Taxonomy (NCBI): domain Eukaryota; kingdom Metazoa; phylum Arthropoda; class Malacostraca; order Decapoda; family Coenobitidae; genus Coenobita; species Coenobita brevimanus. The sequence goes on along the minus strand of NC_136970.1, from coordinate 14,583,846 downwards.
GGGGGTTGGAAAGACACAGATTTGAGATTTAAAAAGTGATAAGCTAAAAAAAAAAAAAAAAACGCAGTATAAATGGAAAAAGAACTCGGGAATTGCAACAAAACCATTGAAGAAAAAAAAAATAAAAAAAAAACAATAAGCCCGCTTCTCTGTAACGAAGAGAAAAATAATCAAAGATTGGCGATGAATAGAGCACAAAAACCGAAGCCCTACAGTAAAAGGAAAATGAATAATAAGGATGTTACGATAAGAAATTATATCAGAATCAACTTTCAACGTGTCAAGCCTATACTATATTCATATACTGTAAAGAGTAGAAGTTTATTTTTAATTCAGATGAATAATTAGAAAAAAATGAGGAACAAGGGACAGGATTGCAGGTAAAGAAAAAAATGTAGTAAGATAACTGTGTGTGTGTGTGTGTGTGTGTGTGTGTCCTCTCTCAAGGGTTCATTGACTCAGGATGTACAATAGTGTACGTGGGTGGTGTGCTTTTACTTGCAGAAGGTTCTGAACTTTAATTTTATAACTGGTATCATTTCTTAGAGTAATTTTGAGTGAATCGCAGACACCGTGCATTCTTTAAGGACAAACTTTTCCTTCCCTTGCAATGGGCTGAGTTTTTATATACTTATTTCTGATATACACAACTTACGCACAGAATATTTTTTTGTTCACAGGTCTGCTACATTAGTTGACACAAATACAAACAAGCTACACACACACACACACACACACACACACACACACACACACACACACACACACACACACACACACACACACGCAAAACACACACACACACACACACACACACACACACACACACACACACACACACACACACACACACACACACTACCTATGCCATTGGAGTTTAATCTTCCATCCATCCATCCATCCAACATCCAGTCCCACGTGTGTGTGTGTGTGTGTGTGTGTGTGTGTGTGTGTGTGTGTGTGTGTGTGTGTGTGTGTGTGTGTGTTATATTCGAGGAAAGTTGCGCTTATATTGCGCAAATTATTTTGGCAGTGGATATGAATTATTGAGGACTAGCTGATTCACAGGCATATTGTCATTTTTGATAAAGAAGGTATTTTTCTTTTTTTTAATGTTTCTATTGTGAGATGATTTCATTAGCATTAATATTTATTGTCTGAACAGGAACACCTATGAATATTCAGTGAGGTGATTGGTCAAATACTCCACTCTGATGTTCCATCTTACTCGTAACTCAAATAATAATTACGTCTTCCAACCAAAGTATTTCCGACATGTTCTCCGTTTAGAAATAACATGATGCCTTTGCTTTACCTTAGTCACTTCTTCTCTAAAGATGAAGTAATTAATTTCCCTCCACTATCAACGCTGGATAATAGATGACAAATATAATTATCTATTGACACTGATGTTCCACGTCAATGACACTATTTTTTTGGGAGGTGGGGAGGAGGAGCGTGAATGCACTCTGGTAGGGATAGAATGTTATGATACTAATACTGATATGCAAGGTAAATTAACATCCGTGAATAATATTATTCATAGTGTGAAGTCTACACACACACACACACACAAACACACACACACACACACACACACAGTATATAATATATATATATATATATATATATATATATATATATATATATATATATATATATATATATATATATATATATATATATATATATATATATATTCACTGAGTATATTTGCACTACAGTAACTGTACGAAGTGATAAGTTTGTGCTGAAAGAACTAGTAAGAAATCTACATATTTACACTGCTATGAGAACCCCCTCCCCCACATCCTCAGTTTAAGGGACTGACTATACCTGCACTTCTTTACTCTAACTTGGCCTAGATTTTCGCCGATTTGCAGCTTACTTTACGTGGCTCCGTGGCAGAAAAAGGCAATACAACGGCTATACTTCCTTTCCATACCACATCCTTGTGACTGCCATCAAGTTCTAATACTGATCTCTTTTTACAATTCAGCACGGAAGACAGACAGAGGTCAATCTTAAGTCGTTAGAATAAAAAGAATATAATGACTTCTGCCACTGCACTCGCGAATTAAAAAAAAAAAAATCGGTGTCGTCTAAGCTGAAGTGGATGACTCGAGGGAGCGAGGCAATAAGTGTAATGGATTACCTGAAGACTAACGGGACGAAGACAGTGTTAATGGATGTTAATGTTGCGCAGGTGAGATTTACACTAGAGAGAGTAAGTATTACTAATTCATGTCACTGTTTTAGCCCTGTCACTGCTCCACACACACACACACACACACACACACACACACACACACACACACACACACACACACACACACACACACACACACACACACACACACACACACACACACACACACACACACACACACGCACACACACACACACACACACAGGTATTCCCTGCGTGTCCTAAATCCATTAGTAAGTCGTGGAATGTTGGACGAGAATTTTCCAAACTAATAAAATGGTGCCATTTAATATATACAATACTGTCCTATTCACTGGCCACGCACCCATCGATTCCAGGTGTTATGAGTTATTTAGTGCAGGTGTTATTAACAGCAGGCCAGCCAGGGGTGTGTATCACTGTGCATAATAAATGGAATTGTTACTTAGTTTGGGTACACACACACACTCTCCCTCTCTCTCTCTCTCTCTCTCTCTCTCTCTCTCTCTCTCTCTCTCTCTCAACTGTAGCAATCTGTTTGATGGGATTTAGCGGAATGTCTTCAGGGAAGAAATTGTTTGAAAAGAAAATAAGGATACTGTGTGTGTGTGTGTGTGTGTGTGTGTGTGTGTGTGTGTGTGTGTATGTGTGTGTGTGTGTGTGTGTGTGTGTGTGTGTGTGTGTGTGTGTGTGTGTGTGTGTGTGATAGCTCAAAACTACAGAATAGGGATTAACCAAACCCACCCACCCACCCACACACACACACACACACACACACACACACACACACACACACACACAGGCCAGGCTATGTATAATGAAAGGAGAATGAGAGGATAAGAGGCCCTAACCTCTTCACCACGAGATCCTCATATGTAATTAATCCTTCAGCTTGGGATTAACTTTTTGAACTGGACGGGAAAAATATAGTCTTCATTAACCCTCTCGCTACTAGACGGTTGTCCTTAACTAAATATAATTTGTCAGTAGCAGCAAAAATGCATTACCGAAAGACGCAACGGTTCTCGTAGCGAAAAGACTAATGTGTAAAATCTATTCTGCTCCTTGTCTGGGAAATTACTCACTTCTGATCCGTAATTACAGGTAAATACAAGGGTACAATTTGTGGCAGAGACGTGAAGGCTTTTGTTAATGTACAGTTGATGAGGCAGTGGAATGACAACGTCATGGATAATAATGTACTACACCTTCCATTACTTCCAGTATTTACAGCCTTACATATTCAGGGGCGTCCTCAGGTTTTTAAGAACAATGCTTTATTTACACGTTTGTTATTCATGTTAACTAAAGTAGAAAAATAATCAGCTCTTAATAATGGTGAACTTTGATTCAGACAAAAATATGCACTATATTGCTGTAAATGACTGAATGAATCAAACACTGTATTCAAATATGTAAGTATAAGTTTGGTATTTGTAGGAATTAGATAAATTATGAAAGTCTGTGTGTGTGTGTGTGTGTGTGTGTGTGTGTGTGTGTGTGTGTGTGTGTGTGTGTGTGTGTGTGTGTGTGTGTGTGTGTGTGAAATGTTAGGATAAAAAGAAGGCAGGAGAAATCGCCGAAGAAATTTAGGCTTGCTTCACACAAACTGGTGGCCACCTGTCGGGTGCAGCGTGGCCTGCCACCTGACAGAGGGAGGGGGGGTGGGGGGGAACTGCGTCAAAGAGTTCCACTTGAGCCTCAAATATACCGCAACACAATGAAAGGACACCCATACCGTGCCCTACAGCACCGCACCGCACCGCACCGTACCGTACCATCCCACTTCCCTCACCGATCACTTTGATATACCGGAAATATTGTGAGTTTGGCAAGCGCACCTGGCACCTCGGTCGATGCTTGACTCCTTTTCCAAGTCAGTCCATGGCGAGAGGACTGAAAAAAATGTGGAGGTTAAAACAAAACAGATCTGATTTCGTGTTACATGTGTGAGGGACTGAATATCTAGGCTGGTGAAAATAAAATGTGGTTTTGGTTTTTATTGAGGGATAAAGACACTTGTCCTACTCTACACAAGTCCTTTTCTCTTGAAGCTCACACGCATCTCACTCTTTTGTTTTTCCAGCCAACGTTCCTATCAGCGACTGACACTGATAAATATATTTTACTTGCGTCCAACACCAAGATCTATGTTGTTCCTGCCCGTTTACTTGTTTGTTTTTGATTGATAGTTAACCAGAGTTGCTCTGTGAGTAATTGTCGCTTCCTGTTTTGTGTGTGTGCGTGTGTGTGTTTGTATTCAGTTCATTTTATAATTAAGCGACATAATCGCCCTAGAGCAAGAAACTTACCGATATTTCAAGGGGAAGGACACAAAATTATCCATCATTATACATTCAAAGGCACAGAATCAGATCGTGATTGGACTTCCTCCATGTCCGGCACCGACACCCTCATCTGACACAGGATGGCTGAAGGATTTAACAACTGACTGCACGCTCACCAACCTGCAGGAGTTGTTGTAATTGTTTTATTTATGCCACTTGTGTGATCTACCAGGTCCTCTTTGCTGTATCTGACCTCTCTTATTTCTCTCCCTTCCTGTGTCTCCATCTCCCTCGCACTGCATTTCCTTCTGATGCTAATCTAATCTTCCGGACTTTAAATTTTCTTTATGATTTGCTCTCTCTCTCTCTCTCTCTCTCTCTCTCTCTCTCTCTCTCTCTCTCTCTCTCTCTCTGATCTACTGAATGTTAAAAGAAAGGGCGAATGAAACTGACTGCAGTAATAAAAGTGATCGTGTGAGAAAACCAGTGATAGTAAAAAAAAGAATAAATAAAAAGGTAACCATATAAGTAAGAGTGAACGAGAAGCTTAATGTGTCTGACAGTGTTTGTATGAGTAAATAATGTTGACTAAAACAATACGTGCATGTAACGAAAGGAAAATCTGATTAAGAGAGGCGAATGCAGAGCAGATATGGGTCATGAAAGATACAAAGAGCAAGAAAACAACTGTAAGAACATGTGAAGGAGCAGATGACAGGATGCAAGAAAGGCAAACATTTACACAAGATGGCAGGTGCTGATAGCGAGGGTTCTTTTAAAAGCGAGTCTGCAGTTCATGAAGATATAAAATAACCAGGAGAAAGTGTAGAAAGAAAGGGGTAACAGAGACTACTGAGGCTAAGAAGGAAGAAAGAGAGAGAGATGGAAGGGAGAGGAGAGCGTGAAGAAGAAACTTAGGAATGAGGAGAGGGAAAGAGTTTGGTGATATCTGAGCGAAACGGAGAAAAGCCTGGCAGAGAGAGAGAGAGAGAGAGAGAGAGAGAGAAAGAGAGACAGACAGACAGACAGACAGACAGACAGAGGACACAGGTGGTTATAACGAGACATTAAACTACACATAACACAAGTGCTAAGTAATGTTTTCGCGGTATATCACAGCACACACATGGGTATAAGACTTAACACTAGTGCTCTGATATTTCTATTGCTTAACACAGAACACAGGTGGTTATAACAAGACATAACATTAGTGCTGTACACAGGTGGATATAACAAGACATAACATTAGTGTTGTACACAGGTACTGTACATACAACAAGGTATAACACTAGCAAAATGCACCAGTGAATATAAAACATAACACTAGTGCAGTACACAGGTGGATATAACAAGACTTAACACTAGTGCTATGATGTTTCCGTGGCATATCACAGCGTACAGGCGGGTATAACAAGTCATAACACTGGTGCTAAATGACGTTTCCGTGGCATAACACAATACACATGTGGATATAACAACACATCAATCTGAACATAACACTAGTAAATAAAACACCACTAAGGCGGGCATATGACATCAAGCTACACATAACTAGTTCATAACATAATACACATGTGGGTATATGAAATAAAACTATACATAACACTTGTACATAACACATAACATTGGTAGGTATATATCACATAACTGTATATAACACTAGCACATATCGTGGTACACAAGTGGATATAACATGATATCAAACTACACATAACATTAGTACATAACACTGTACACAGTTTCTCTCTCTCTCTCTCACTTCTGCTTCCTACCTTTACCGGTTGTCCATCCTTTTCCGTTCATTCACTTTGTCGTTCCCTTCCCCCCTTTTCGTACCTCCTCTTCTATTTTTCTCCCTTCTTTCTTTCCCTTCATTGCCTTTCGTAGATTTGCTTCTCTTTCACCTGCTCTGCTTCTCTTTCGCACGTTATCTCTTCCTCACGTTATCTCTTCCTCTTCTCCTACCTCCTCCCCTCTTCCTCTCATCTATCCCTCTATCCACAACCAAGCTTCTTAAAAGCCTCTTCATGTCCAGGTTTCCCTTTTTCTCATTTTTCACCTCCCTATATTAATCTCTCTCTCTCTCTCTCTCTCTCTCTCTCTCTCTCTCTCTTTTACTGACCACATAGGATTTCATTCTTCCTCCTCCTCTTCCTCCTCCTCAGCGTCTTCTTCTTCTTCCTTCTCCTCCTCCTGTAGTATGATTATTACTTCCACCAAGGAAATTGGAGGAGGTTATGTATTCACCTGTTTGTCCGCCTGTGTCTGTCCGGCTGTCTGTCTGTCTGCTTGTTCAGAGAATATCTTCAAAAGTTCTCAATGCATTTAATTGAAAGTATGTGGAAGGATGGGGCATGGCAGAAGGAAGAAATGATCAGATTTTGGGGCGGATCCTAATCTAGAGGACCCGCATAATATCTCTATAATTTCTGAATGAATTTCAGTGAAATTTTGTGGAACGGAGGGCTATGAAACAAGAAAGAATTGATTAAATTTTGGGGTGGATCTGGATCCGGATCAGTGGAGATAGGATCTGGATCCGGATCCTTTCCAATGGTAATGGCATTGGCGGAGGTATGCGCTCCCTGAGTGCTTTCTAGTTGTTAATTAGTTTGTAAAATCTCACCAGGTATCAACACGGTGTAAATAAACTAATTATCATAATCTTACGTGCTCTTGTGGCCAAGTCCTGTTGTCCAAATGTTTAATATCAACACACACACACACACACACACACACACACACACACACACACACACACACACACACACACATCTTACAGTAACTTTGTAGCTTCTTGAAGTGTGTTTTTTAGATCAGTTATACATACATTAGACTCGTGGACGAGCGGTTGTTATACGTGAGTAGTTTTGTAAGTAGATAATCTTCGTTCCCTTTTTGTCATGCAATGACAGGAGAGGTAAAAATTAGTATGGGACTATTTTTATTTCTCTTGGAAATATTAACAAAGTCTCTTACACATGAGTGAAGTATAAGTAGAGTCCCGTGAGCTAACCTCCCTGTCTAACTCTCTTTCTCTCTCTCTCACCCTCTCTCTCGCCCGCCCATGTTGCTAGCCTCCTTCTCCCTACTACCTGTCGATTCTAAGGCTAACCTCCTTCTGAGCTCTGCTTCCTAAATTCCTATTGTAGCAGGGGTCGTGTCACGTGGAATATACTGATGTGAAGCTCCTAGAAGCCGGTGTGTGTGTATATGTGTATGTGTATGTATGGTCACGAGGCGCTGTTCGTGTGCATATCAGCATTCCTCCAGTTAAGAGTGTGCAAGCTTGTTTACCTTTGCTCGATTCTCGCTGACACACTACCTATCTCATCCCCTGGCTTGATGCTTCTACTTGTCTATCTATTTATCTATTTATCATGCTATCTATTATGATTTGTATTCATAATATGGAGTCCTGACATCGCTTGGTCGCGCCACTGGCGGTCCTCTGACAGTAATCATCATTGACATATGCTAATCTATTAGTACATAATATTGATTATAATATTGTATATATGCACATAATATTCATATTGATATTGTAATGGTTCAGTAATATCATATGTTAACCCTAGATTGGTAATGTGGGGTCTCAGAGACCCCAGTCCCCGAAATTTAAATTAAAAAAATATGAGCATAAGGTCTACAGATCTGTCCGTCTCATTACCTTCCTGCCTAGTGCTGCTCTTCATGGGGATGATGGGGTCATAGCTGTACCTGGCTCTGATTTTACTCTATAGAGCCATTGGGGTATGTTAGACCCCCAGATTACCTATAATGTAACCTCAGTTGAGCCCTCTTGTGATTTTTTTATATCAATTTGCTGTCTTTCTCCTTTTGTATAAAGAAGGTCCCAACATCGGTCTACTGCAGACCACCCAAGGAATCATGATATTACTTTTCAATTTTGCAAGATTTAATTTTAAAATTTTTATACCTAAAATTTAACCACTTTTGTATAAACTTTAAAAAATATATATTTTTTCGATTAAACTTTATTTTTTCTGGCCCTATTTACAGATAAGGGGTTGAATTATTTGTGTATTGAAGCATTTTGAAATATCTCAAACGGAAGTATTTTTTTTTTATTTTTTTCCGTGGGGTCTGTCAGACCCAACATTACCTAATATAGTAACAAAATCAAGATTACCTTAACAAGTTGTATATATAACTGAACAAATACAATATAGTTAAATTAGTTATTGTATGACATTTTGTAAGATGTGTATGTATAACAGACATACACATATAATTGTGCAATGGTAAATCTGCTAGGTCATTACATTACATATGGAGTTGTCCCTTTAGTAATGTCTAATATTTTACCTAACTTGTATGATGATTCTGGTAATACAGAATTGTGGTAAAATTGTATGACTTGTTACATGATATTGTAGTAACATTGTAGTAATACATAACTGTAACATTGTATGAACTGCTACATAATATTGTAGTAACATTGTAATAATACATAACTGTAACATTGTATGAATTGCTACATAATATTGTAGTAACATTGTGGTAATGCAGAATTGTAACATTGTATGAAATATTACATAATATTGTAGTAACATTGTGGTAATGCATAATTGTAACATTATATGAATTGTTACATAATATTGTAGTAACATTGTGGTAATGCATAATTGTAACATAGTATGAATTGCTACATAATATTGGAGTAATATTGTGGTAATGCATAATTGTAACATTGTATGAATTGTTACATTTCGTTTGTAGTTACATAATTGTAGCAAGTGTAACACAATGCAATCGTTTGTCGTTACATAATTGTTACATAGTTTGTAGTTACATAATTGTTGCAAGTGTAACATAAAGCAATCGTTTGTCATTACATATTTGTTACATATTCTTTGTAGTTACATAATTGTAGCAAGTGTAACATAATGCAATCGATTGTCGTTACATAATTGTAATAATTGCAGTCCTGACATCGAATCCGGTCATGCTGCGGTCGATGATACTGATGATGTGCCATGCCACTGACTCGTGAAGACAACAATTTGCTTTTTTTTTCATTTATAGAAGGAGTTTATGTGGTATTTGGCATTTGTAGTAACACTTACGCTTATTTTCATTTGTTTGTTATGTGATCTTACTGTATTTCTTTCTTTTTTTTTGTATGTATTAATTTTCTATAGTTTGTTTTTCTTCGTTTGTCTACGCTTTTCCGGTGTTGTTCGAGGTTGCATAATTGCTGCCTAATTCCCTTGGGACCCCTTTTTAAGGTTTAGTTTATATTGCTCAGATATTACTGAAAATGATATTATATAGCCCCATATTTTATTTTATATAAAAAAATATATACACTATATACAATATTAACTATATACACACTGACTTGTTGTTCACTTGTACCTATCGTGGGCAATATATGTGTCATCACTGTGGATATCTTTGTCTTCACTATTAAGTGGAAGATGTTCATTCTTGCTGACGTCAGTTGTGTTGGCCATTTTTTCTAGTTTTCCTTGTAACTTAATTTATCTGTTTCCACTAGGTAGCTTTAATTAATAAATGTTTAATACAGTTCTTTTAATCGCTCACTGAGTAACTGTGATAGTATATTTTCTTTAATACTTTGTAGATGTAATAACGTATAGTTGTATGTATGAAATCCGTATTTTATTTAGGTATAGATGGTAACACTCGTTAGTAGGAAATAAATGCTATAATAAATGAATGAATATATACAGTGTACACTATTTTTCATTGAATTATGAAGATAATTGAATTAGGTATATGTATGTAAGTTGTAACTATACAGCACGTTTTATATGTTGGTGCAAAATGTGTTGTCTATCACTGTGTATTGTATAAATGAAGTAACTATGTAACTCACTAATTTTTACCGTGGTGGGAATGGTGTGAGTGTTGTGGCACGTGGCGATAGCGTTGTTCTTCACGGGTTGATTGACGTGTTGTGGGGTGTCAGACACACGTTGATAGGCGTGGCGTCGTCTCAGCAAAAACGTATGGTGACGTCGACTTCCCACACTGGTAGCTGTGGTGAGTAAATGAGTAGCGACGTGTAACTTGAGTGAAGATAAGTGAGTAAGATGAGTTGTGAATATGGGCTTGGTATTTGCTTCGTCGTCTTGACCTCTTCACTCCTGCGTCAGCGGTGGTGGTTGGGGGACGGTAGCAGGGAGAGGAGGGTGAGGTCAGGTGGTTGTGAGTTGTCTCGTTCTTCGTTTGTTTGTTTTGTTTTTCTTTCTTGATGTCTTCTCAGTCCCTTTTTTTTTTTTTTTTTTCTTGTGATTTACTTGTTGTGGGATGAAGATTGTCGCTACTTGTAGGTGTGTGTAGATGATTATAGAGACGACTCATAGAGTTGTTACTTGTTGTTGATGGTAAATGGTTGTAGTTCGATTGTTCGTCATAGAAATTGGAAGATTGATTGTATCAATATTTTGTTAAACTACTGGCAAGGCATCGTGTGACCTCTTCACCTCTGCATCAGCGTGATGATAGGGGAGATGGAGAGGGGGTTGGAGAGAATACTGTCAGGAGCTGGTTGTGAGTTGTTGGTTGTAAGAGGTAGAGTTTGTTTTCAAACTTGATAATGTAGAAAACTGTACACTCGTAGGCTCGTAGGCTTGTAGACTCGTTGCCTTGTTGACTCGTAGGCTTATAGCTTGTATTTTGTAGGAATTCATGGTAGAGCTGAAACTAATGTTTGTTAGAGTCTCGTCTGCTTTTGTAGAAATTCACTGTAGATTCGTAGACGAGGTTGGTACGTTCGCTGTCGCCATATCTTACAGTAACTTTGTAGCTTCTTGTAGTGTGTTTTGTACATCAGTTATACATATATTAGACTCGTGGACGAGTGATTGTTATACGTGAGTAGTTTTGTAAGTAGATAATCTTCGTTCCCTTTTTGTCATGCAATGACAGGAGAGGTAAAGATTAGTATGGGACTATTTTTATTTCTCTTGGAAATATTAACAAAGTCTCTTACACACGAGTGAAGTATAAGTAGAGTCCCGTAAGCTAACCTCCCTGTCTAACTCTCTCTCTCTCTCCCATGTTGCTAGCCTCCTTCTCCCTACTACCTGTCGATTCTAAGGCTAACCTCCTTCTGAGCTCTGCTTCCTAAATTCCTATTGTAGCAGGGGTCATGTCACGTGGAATATACTGATGTGAAGCTCCTAGAAGCCGGTGTGTGTGTATATGTGTATGTGTATGTATGGTCACGAGGCGCTGTTCGTGAGCATATCAGCATTCCTCCAGTTAAGAGTGTGCAAGCTTGTTTACCTTTGCTCGATTCTCGCTGACACACTACCTATCTCATCCGCTGGCTTGATGCTTCTACCTGTCTATCTATTTATCTATTTATCATGCTATCTATTATGATTTGTATTTATAATATGGAGTCCTCACACACACACACACACACACACACACACACACACACACACACACACACACACACACACACACACACACACACACACACACACACACACACACACACACACACTTATTCCACATTCACAAAGTTTCTGCCTCACAATTTCATCGCCAATTCATTTGTTTGAAAAGTTGGTCTGTCACTCAGCTGTGTCGAATCGATCGTTTACCACGAGATACTTTCTTGGTCCGCTCACTTCAACCTTTACCAAGTGATTATAGACTCTAAATAAAGAAAACCTACCGTAGTTTCTGTGAACTGGACTGAAGGACTGAAAAAAATTAGCAGCTGTTTGTGTGTGTCTGTGTGTGTGTGTGTGTGTGTTTAACACAGCATCACCCAGTTTCGGTACTGTGTGCTGTTTTTGTTACCAAAGCAGCGACTGTGGCTCATCAGAGTGTACCACGCATAAATAAACTTCAAAAGAAAATTTCGTATACGTATAATATCTGTGTTACTAGAAAAGAAACAGAGGATATTTGACGCAAAAATGATATAATACAGCGAAAGACAGACTCACTAGATTAAAAAAAAAAGTCTATAGTTAAAAAAGTACTGTAGTAAAATAATATCATGGAACCCATAATGTTCAACGATAAACAAGAAGAATGCAGGTTAAAGAAAAATAAAGTAGAAATGAGAGAGTAGGCAGGTTAAGGTTAAGACGGCAGCAACGCGCTATGGCATGTATTGCATGTATTGCCTCGGGAACAATAAATCTGCATTAACGTGTGACACCATTATGTGCTGGATGAACGGGTGTGACTGGCACGAGTGGGAAAATGACACTGGTGGAGGGAATGCACGAGTGGGAATATGACACTGGCGGAGGGAAGGCACGAGTGAGAATATGACTCTGGCGGAGGGAAGGTACGAGTGGGAATATGACACTGGCGGACGGAAGGTGCGAGTGGGAAAATGACACTGGTGGAGGGAAGGCACGAGTGGGAGTATGACACTGGCGGAGGGAACACAGGAGATGGAATATGACACTGGCGGAGGGAAGCCACGGGCGGGAATATGACACTGGCGGAGGGAAGCCACGGGCGGGAATATGACACTGGCGGAGGTAAGGCACGAGTGGGAATATGACACTGGCGAAGGGAACACAAGAGAGGGAATGACATTCGCGGAGGGAAGGCAGGTCAGAAATCAAGTAATACTAAAAATAAAAGTATAATTTCCTAGGCCACAAAGGCGATAAAATTGTCTTTCATGAGGCCGGGTGATTGAGTTTATTACGTCCGCTGAAGTATCCATTGCACACAGATTTTGTCACTTATTCTGGTCCAGCATATATAACAGCAAAGGCTGCAGCCTGAGAAAAAACACACTCAACACTAGTCAAGTTTACTTAGCACATGGAGTTCCTGGTATCAACGCTGAACAGGCATTTTATCAATAAAGTAATACTACATTATTTCATACATCCCAGCTCCTTTCCACCCCACTTTTCCTTCATCTCCCTCCTCGCCTCTCCATTCTCACAAACGAGAACAAAACGTAGGTCAAAAGGTTGATTACATACATTTTCTCTCGTCGACATTCTGTTACGTACACATGCAATCACGTGCACATATAATTTACTTATTTATACAGTCTCTACTTACGCATATGAAATATGCACATAACACACGCACATTATATACGCACACAGTCTAGTACACTAAACAAAACCATACTTTATATATACAGCCAAATCAATACACGTCATACACATGAACATTAGTAAATTTCGCCGAAACACCCCCCCCCCTCTCTCTCTCTCTCTCTCAGATGCAATTCAATGCTCAACTTCAGACTCCCCCTCCCCCACTTCACCCTACCTCATCTACTCTTCAGCTGGATATTAGCACAGGCTATCAGGGCACAGGAGCGGGAGACACTGGGGAAAACGGGAGAAGGGAGGGGAGAAAGGGTAGAAGGGAAGCGAGAATGGGGAGACGTGTTGGAAAGGGGGGGGATGGAGGGGAGAAAGGAGAGACATGGAGGAAGAAGAGAAGAGAGAGGAGAAAGGGGAAGATATGGATGAAAGGGAGAAAGGAGGGGAAGAAAAGAGGAGAAATTGGGGAAAGGAGGGAAGAGATGGGAGAGAGGGAGAGACACGGGAGAAGGGGGAGCAAGGGAAGGGAGATAAGGGGCAAGTTAGGGAATATTGAAAAAAAGGAACAAATCAAAAAGAGAAATGGAAAAGAGATTGCGAAAGGAAAAAGAAAAGATGGGAGAAGGAAAATGGAAAAGCTATCAAAGGAGAGGGAAAGACAGGAAGAGAGGAGGGGAAAGGTAGGGAGAAGAAAATGTTTACCAGGAATAGGGTTTGAAGGAAGGAAAGAAACGAGGACAAGAAGGGGTAAAGGAAGCAAGAATGGGGAGGGGATAAGAAACGGTGAGGGAAACAGGAACGAGGAAAGAATAGTATGTGTTAGGTAAGCTCTCAAGTGACAATAACCTGTGGCATTACATTAAGTTAAGGCGCCGTGCTGAGCCCCCAAATGATGCCACATCAGTGCTACCAAATAATGTCAGATGGAGGCGACACGCTGGCCAAGTGTGTTCCCAGGCACCATGACTTACTGGGGTGGTGAGTGTAGGAGATAGTCAAAGGAGAGGAATACACGAAGAGAGAGAGAGAGAGAGAGAGAGAGAGAGAGAGAGAGAGAGAGAGAGAGAGACAGACAGACAGACAGACAGACAGAGACAGAAAGAGAGAGAGAGAGAGAGAGAGGAACATATCCAAATACAATAAACCATCGAGACAATATGATTTAACACTTTTATCATACAGTGCACACAGAAAACCTAAAGACTTGATGCCCAACTTGGTAAACAGGTCACTCTGGTGGAATTTTCGAGTCTGGTACAAAACGATTTTTTTTTTTTTTAGGCTAAGAAAATTAGCGAAGGTTGTAACTGAGGCAATACCCTAGGTCTAACCCCTAAAGCTCAACAAGTCTCTCCAAAGCAGAATAAAATCAAGAAAAACAAGAATGAGATGAAGAGATTGATTTATCACTTCATTCATGGCATTCCAGTCTTGATTCTGCCATTAATTTGGCTTCGATTCATACCCGCTGTTAACCTCAGGGACGGCCCGACGGGGGGGGGTGGTTACCCCCCAATGTGTGTCTGAGTTGGTCAAAAATGGAAAGTGGATTTTTTTTTTTTTTACATAGAAGGAGAGGTGTCCAAGAGGACAAAATATTTTTTTTTCATATGTTTTTCTTTATATATATATATATATATATATATATATATATATATATATATATATATATATATATATATATATATATATATATATATATATATATGGTAATGGCTGGGTCTTGCTGTCACTACCGTCGTCAAAAAAAGAACACTAGATATGGTCACGGTCAGGTCTAGCTTTCACTACAGTTGTCATAATAAGTACAGTACAAATGGTCGTGGTCGGGTCTTCTTGTTACTACAGTTGTTATACTTGTAAATAGTATTGTACAATACATATGGTCATGGTCGGGTCTTGCTGTCACTACAGTTGTCATAAAAAGTACAGTAGATAGGGTCAGGGTCGGATCTTGCTGCCATTGCCGTTGTCATAAAATGTAGCACTGAGCATGGTTTGGTCATGTCTTCTGTAAAACAGACGACATGGTTAAATATGATAAAAAAGAGGTACCTGAGGTTTGTAGGCAGAGGAAAAGGTAACGAGAGAACATAAAAAGGATGGGATATCCAAATATCCAAGACTTCAACACACCAGGCCAGCAAGTAACAGGCCTGAGTGAAGAACCTGGGAGAAGCATTTTGCCTGTAGCTGACTAACGTTTGGTTACAATGACGATTATTACTTTCCAGCACCGTCACTTCAGACCACTTTCACAATATTCTGGCAAGTTTCATTAGCTCTGAAGCATCTGACAAGAGCTGCAAGTTTTTCAGAGACACCATAGAAATAAATTTGGCTTCCAGACCTTCGAACACACTAGATAGTGGCATTGTATTCCAGGCCTGTGTGAATTTATTATTGTTCCACAGAGTTTGTTAAACAAAACTGTTTCTTTGACAGCAAACAAAAAAGTGTGTGTGTGTGTGTGTGTGTGTGTGTGTGTGTGTGTGTGTGTGTGTGTGTGTGAAATTCCTTTCCTGTTTATCATTGTTGGCTGTGTGGTGTGTACCTCACAGTACACCATTGTTCGCTCTCTCTCTCTCTCTCTCTCTCTCTCTCTCTCTCTCTCTCAGACAGGCACACAAGGAAAGTGGATGATTATGTGGGAAAATAAACTAATGCCACGAGGATATAAAAACCGCTATTCCATAATCATAGCAAAGGTGAGGAAACTGGCATATAGTGTGTGTGTGTGTGTGTGTGAGAGAGAGAGAGAGAGAGAGAGAGAGAGAGAGAGAGACTGCAACTGATTGCAAGGAACGATGTTTGAGCTGTCAGCTAAATTCCAATACACTCAAATGCCAAACACACACACTTCCTCTCTGTCTGTCTGTCTGTCTGTCTGTCTGTCTGTCTCTCTCTCTCTCTCTCTCTCTCTCTCTCCCCTACCCTGTATGACTATTTACATGCGTCATAATCTGTCTGTTTTTGTGTATTATTAAGTGCGTGTCTCAGTAGTGTATGTATTTGTGAACGCTTACCTAAGCGTGTTTCAACTGTGTCAGTGTATGTGTGTATACTAGGAAGGTGTGGCTATATTGGGTATGTGTCTGCCAGTATCTGGCAAAGCGAGATTTTTATTGCCTATGTGTCTGTATGTGTCTGTCTATGTTTGTTCACACGTGTTTTTGAAGAAACGTTCACTGCAACACACACACACACACACACACACACACACACACACACACACACACACACACACACACACTTTTTTGTTTGCTGTCAAATACACGGGTTTTGTTTTACTTTAACAAACTCTGTGGCACAATAATAAATTCACACAGGCCTGGAATGCAATTCCCCTATCTAGTGTGTTCGAAGGTCTGGAAGCCAAATTTATTTCTGTGGTGTATTAAAAAAAACTTGCAGCTCTTCTCAGATGCTTCAGAGCTAACGAAACTTGCCAGAATTTTGTGACGGTGCTGGAGTGGAAAGTAATAATCATCATTATAAACTTATATACGTCAACTACAGACAAAATGCTTCTCCCAGGTTCTTCATTCACTCCTGTTACTTGTTGGCCTGTGTGTTGAAGTCTTGGTGTGTTTGGTCTTTCCGTCGTTTTACTTCTCGGTCTTATTTCATTCTGAATCATCCCTATTAGTTTAGCGTAATATTTTAGTTAATTATTTTTCTTTCCTCATTCTCCACACAGTATTTTCATTTGTCTGGAACGTACTGTTTTTGCTGCTGATATTGTTATTGTTTCCCTTTTTCATATCCATTTGTCATTCCTTTAATCTCTTCCTTTTTTCCTCTGTCAACTTTGTGTAATAACAATTCTCTCATTCCCCTCCCCCCTTCTCTCTCTCTCTCTCTCTCTCTCTCTCTCTCTCTCTCTCTCTTCCGCTTTTTTCTATACTTTTTTCTCCTCCTTCCGTCAGCCTCTTCTTCTTTACTCTGTCTTCCCTTTCATATCTCCATTTTCTCATTTTCCTTCTTCTTCACAGTCTGTCTTCCTCCCCTGTCCCTTTACCTATTCCTCCTCCTTTTTCTTTTTTCTGTTTTCCTAGTTTTCCTTTATTTTTCACACAATTTCTCCAAGCCTTCGTTTTACTCTCTCACGCCTTCTTTCTCATAACGGCCAGAAAACTTATAATTATTGGAGAAATTCAGCCTTCCTTTCTCCATAACTGAAACTTTCATACTGTGTGTGTGTGTGTGTGTGTGTGTGTGTGTGTCGCAGTGAACGTTTCTTCAAAAACACGTGTAAACAAACATAGACAGACACATACAGACACACAGGCAATAAAAATCTCGCTTTGCCAGATACTGGCAGACACATACCCAATATAGCCACACCTTCCTAGTACACACACATACACTGACATAGTTGAAACACGCTTAGGTAAGCGTTCACAAATACATACACTACTGAGACACGCACTTAATAATACACAAAAACCAGACGGATTATGACGCATGTAACAGTCATACAGGGCAAGAGAGAGAAAGAGAGAGAGAGGCGATTAAGGGACGGAGGGAGGGAAGAGGTAATATGGAAGAAACAATGAGACTGGAAAGAAGGAGGAGAACTAGAGAAAAACGGAGGAAGGGCAATGTTGATCCAAAAGAAAGGGAATGTGGGAAAGAAGGTTAAAGAGAAAGATAAGGAATGAAGGGGGGCAGAGAGGAAAAGGAGGGAGGAAAACAGACGTCGAGAAAAACGCAGGGGGTAGAACGGAAGAAATGGAAGTAAGGAAAGAAGTCTGAGGAAGAAAAATGCTGACGGCTTATGGATGCGGATGGAGTGATGGCTTTTAATATAGAAAGCTGCTGCGTTTATTTAAAAGGAAAGTTGTTTTTCTTTAGACCTGTGGATGGATACTGTCTCTGTCGGTTTGCTGACCAATCTATTTAGCTAGCTGCGGGTATTTACCAGTCTGTCTGTATCCATCGCTCTACCTGTCTAGCTCAGATTACTTATTTGTAAATAGAAGGAAAAGTAGTGTCCGGGGGAGGTAAATTGCTGAATGGGTAAGGTTCATGACAGTCAAGGTAAAATAAAGGACTAAGCTGGTGAAGCAAACTGCTGTCCGTGTGAACACAGTCACTGTGAGGCTGAAATAAATTACTAGTTATGCAAGGTCTGAGAAGGATGGGTAAAAAAGCTATGGGTAGAAACACAGTTATTCCTGACTGAGGTAAGAAGTAGAGAAAGCCTGAAAAGAATATAAGTAATGGCGTGGCTGGAGTCATGTCAAGAGTTACACTGAGAAAGAAATTGTTACTCTCATACACCATCTCACATCCTAACACAAAACATACTCCGAGCCATCACCCCCACTTCACCCAACCCCGCTCCACCCCCACCTGACATACTCCAAGCCATTACTCGCACTCCACTCCACGCCACTCCACG
>NC_136970.1:14527422-14559922 GCF_032717465.1 Coenobita brevimanus | reverse complement strand
TGCCTCGCGGGCCATATCAAATGGTCTTGCAGGCCTCATATGGCCCGGAGGCCGGATGTTCACCACCCCTGCTATAGCAGCTGTTGTAGACGGCCACCGTTTTCCTAGAGCTATCAATAGTGGCGTTCCTCATGGCTCTGTCCTATCACCAATTCTATTCCTTCTATTCATCAGTCACCTTCTAATCTGTACATCTAACCCTGTCCACTCATATGCTGATGACACCACCCTTTACCTCCTCATTCGCTTCCCGCTCCGTCCATCTCAGCAACTATTTCAACAAACAAGGGATGATGCTATGGCACACTTAATGTTTGACTTGGTTGATATCTCTGATTGGGGTAAAAGTTATCTGATTGTTTTTAATCGTAAACTCACTTCTTACATCTTTCAAGCCGAGAAAATCGTCCACTGGAGTATCCTCTAATTTTTAACAATATACAACTCACGCCTGCATCTTCTCTAAACATACCTGGGGTTTTATTCTCTCGGATTTTATCTTGGAAAGATCATATTACCTCTCTTGTAAAATCTGCTTCCAAGAGACCAGGTGTACTAAGCTGACTTCATACGTTCTGTTTTGCCCCTGGACAGTTGTTGGGATTATACACGGGTTTTATTCGCCCTTGTTTAGAGTACAACTCTCATGTGTGGAGAGACGCCCTTCTGAACAAAGCTGAGTCAAAGGTTTTTCGTCTCATTAAATCTCCGGTTCTTACTTGCCTCCTTCGACTTATGTCTCGTTGTCGCACTTTTGCATCTTTATCTCTTTTCTATCGCTACTTTAATGGTTACTGCTCTTCTGAACTGTCTGTTTGCACCTATCCACCTCTACGGCGAGAACGTAGCATCCGTCTACCAACAAACTCTCATCCCTTTTCTGTCCAACTTTCTAATGCAAGAGTTATCCGTTACTCCAAGTCCCTCATATATGCAACAGGTCACCCCTGAAGCTGTCTCCCTCTGTCAGTATTTTCTACTGCCTATGAGTTCCAGTCTTTCAAGAAGAGTGTGTCCAGGTATCTCGAAATGAACGGATCTTGCCTTTGTTTTTGTTGTTTTTTGTTCTCGTAGCAAACAATTTTACTGGCTCCTGGCATTTGGTTCTTCTTTCTTGCATAAAAAAAGAAGTCTCTCTCCCGCCCCCCCTCCCCTCTCTCTCCGTCTCTCTCTGAACAGCTATATAATAAACAAAAACTTAAGAGGAGGTTCTTCAGCATCTCCGAAGAAACCTTAACCAAGCATTTCATTGGTAATATTTGACATTTACACAAACATCGCTTACTTTACATCTGTACTTTTCTCGCAACAATATTTCAGAGTGAGAGAGAGAGAGAGAGAGAGAGAGAGAGAGAGAGAGAGAGAGAGAGAGAGAGAGAGAGGTAATCAACCGTTGCAGTTTCGAAGAAGTGGCCTTTAAAACATTTACAATTTCAGTCGAACGAGACAGACACACCAGACAGTCAGCGAAAAAATGAAAACAAACTCCAGCGCAATTAGCATTTATTTTGGAAGACAAGACTTTGAATACTGTAACTAGAGAATAAGGGGTAATGTTTCACTAGGCATTCATTGTTGGTGTGGTGTGTGATGTTTTAATTTCAAGACTAGCGGGAGTACCATTGTATGTTTTATTTTAGTTTTTCTAGTGGCATAAAAGATAAGTGCAAATCAAAGAATAAACAATCGCCTAACTTACTTTTCAGTGTAACAGCTTGTGTATAATATATTAGCATGGCTGAAGTAATAGATTGCTGTATGGTTTGCCACATTGTTTTTTTTCTAATTAAAGTTTTCCAATGGTTACTTACATTCAAATGTTTACCATAAAGGTTAGATATTGTTTGTTGGTAACTAATTTATAATAATATATGATTAATAAGATTTACGGTATTTTTCTTATTCATCGGATAAATATATGATTCTCTTCGTAATACATTACTGTAGAACCAAAGGCCATGCAGCACGTAGTGGTAACTGTTCTGTACGTAACTGTAGATAGTGACATCCACATGTCCAGCCTGACCAGTAATAAAGAGGGTGAGGAGGGGCAGCGTTAGTCTGGCCAATAATTAGTTGCATTACTCAAGACATCAATGCAGGAGGCAGTGATGAGGAGGTGGGGGTAGCACCATTTTGGTCAATAATTATCCTCAAGAGATCAATGCAGGAGGCAGTGATGAGGAGAGAAGGGCAGCAGCAGCACCATTACACAACTTGCATTATGGATGGACGCTGACCCTTACATGTCTTATCCTGCTGGTTCTGTAATGGCTGTCCTCCAGTGACATTCACTTGCCTTGTGGCGGTGGCTTGCACAACGGATCTCGCGTTCGAGAAACCAGTCCCTAACTATCACATGAAATATTTAGAGATTGTGTTACTTGCTATAATTGGTTCATCTGCACTTCCATGCGACACACCAAGATATTAACCCATTCAGTCCAACGACGTGATTTTACTTTTATGCTTGTTACAGCCAGACAAATATGTTCAATTTAGGAAGGACTTATACTGCACAAGGAGCTTACTTTCACTATATCTAACCTGTTCAATTCGAAAAGTTTCCCCTAAGTCAATAAATCCGTCCGGAACATAACTGCGTCGTCGTAGTTGAAGGATGAAAATTTCCGATAACACCGTAACACAAACCTGAAGAGATGTTTCCGTGGCGCATGTGAGGACACAGGTGGTTATAACAAGACATTAAACTACACATAACACAAATGCTAAGTGATGTTTCCTCGGTATATCACAGGACGCACATGGATGTAAGACTTAACACTAGTGTTATGATAATTCCATTACTAACACAGAACACAGGTGGATATAACAAGACATAATATTAGTGCAGTACGCAGGTGGATATAACAAGACTTAACACTATTGCTATGATGTTCCGTGACATAACACAATACACACGTGGATATAACAACACATCAATCTACACATAACACTAGTAAATAATACACCACTCAGGCGGGCATATGACAAGACATCAATCTACACATAACTAGTTCGTAACATAATACACATGTGGGTATATAAAATAAAACAATACATAACACTTATATATAACACAGAACATTGGTAGGTATACAACACACTAGCAGGGGTACCCGGCATTCCCGCTCCCCCTCCTTATTTATCTTCCTTCTCCTGTCCCTTCTCCCCCATCTCTCTCTCTCTCTCTCTCTCTCTCTCTTTATTTATCTGACTCTTACTACTCTGTCTCTCTCCCTCAAACCATCGGTTTTATTGGTCTTAAAATCTTCCTTGGGTCATAAGACCAAAAAGACCAATACTCCAATCCTATTTGTTCTACTTCAGTCTTTCCTTCTACTCCAGAAAGACCATGTACCTCTCATGCTTCTGAAAATGAATTATAAGAGGTCCAGGAACTTTCTGTTTCAGTTTTCACAGACTAACTCACAGTATTTGTGCGTACTTGTTTACTATCATCGGTGACCTAAAATGACCTCCGACCGATGACCTCAATGACCTCAGAGTCAACCTCGCATAGCCTATGTCCGAACTGGAGGTTATGTGGGTCTCCATGCCAAAAATTGAACTGCAGGGGTGCCCGGCGTTGCCCCGGCCAAAAAGGCGAACACTTAGCCGGTGACCTCTACAGATCCAGATCTGAATTTTGACCCCCTTAAAGCCTTCCTTGGGTCATGAGGGTGCCAGATATGTAGGTTAAGGCCAGGTAAAATGAAATTGTGGGAGTAGTTCGTGAATAAACAGACTGACAGACAGAAAGTGCCCTTTATATAGTAGATAACTATACATAACACTTGCACATAACACGGTACACGGGTGAATATAACATGAAATCAAACTACATATAACATTAGTACATAACACTGTACACAGGCTTTCTCTCTCTCTCTCTCTCTCTCTCTCTCTCTCTCTCTCTCTCAACTCCACCCTTTAGGCCTCACCCGTCACCCCTGCCACTTCAACTCACCCACACCCTCGCCCCTGCCACTTCAACTCACCCTCTCCCTCACCCTCACCCCTGCCACTCAACACTTCAGCTCACCCTCTCCCTCACCCTCACCCCTGCCACTCAACACTTCAACTCTCCCTCTCTACTCCTCTTACTGGCTCCCTTCAACCTCTGACTCTCCGTCTCATCGTTGCATCTTTATCTCTTTTCTGTCGCTGCTTCAATGGTCACTGCTCCTCTGAACTGTCTGTTTGCATCCCTCCACCCCTACAGCGGGCACGTAGCATCCGTTTAGCAAAAAACTTTCATCCCTTTCCTGTCCAATTGTCTAATGCAAGAGGTAACCGCTACTCCCAGTCCTTCATGTATGCAACAAGTCAACTGTGGAACTCTCCCTCTGTCTGTTTTCCCTACTGCCTACGATCTCCAGTCTTTCAAACGCAGTGTGTCCAGGCATCTCGAATTGAATGGGTCTTGACTTTGGCTCTCTGTTATCTTGTTTTTATTTTTTCTTGGGGGGAGCAATTTGCAGGCCGCTGGCCTTTGGCTCCTTCTTCTTAGCATTAAGAATAAAAAAAATGATGGATATAGGTTTGGCAGATTGTGGTGATTGAAAAATTACCGCAGCGATTGATTGGAATTAGGGCTCTGCTCTGAAAGTGTTTAGAAGGATGAGCGGAGGGACTGAATGTGATTAGGTCTGTGTGGTCCAGAGCACATGTATGTATTTTAATGTGAAAAGTTGGAGAGAGAGAGAGAGAGAGAGAAAGAGAGAGAGAGAGAGAGAGAGAGAGAGAGTTACATTTATATGAGAAACTGAAGCAGAGATTGTGATGTGAATTAGGAGGTAGGACTGCGAGTATTTCAGGCTGGAGAAAATCTTTCACTGACTGTCATCAGTTGGACTGAATTTCTTCTTCCAGGATATCTGATGGCAGATCCTTCAGCTGAGAGAGAGAGAGAGAGAGAGAGAGAGATTTCATATTCAGTGTTTTATTTCTGCATTGCATCAGATCAGTTCACTGACCCGTTATGTTATTCACTGTCTCAGGTAATGGCGGTCAGTGGACGTTCGGTATTTATCACAGGGGGTAATTTACTCCTGTTTTACGGTGTGCAGCGATAATTAATTGTTGATGTCCTCTTTCTTTTTTATCCCCTCTTCCTCTTCTCATGTTCCTTCCTCTTGCATCTGGTCTTGGAAGTCCGATAGTTTGGTGTTTATGCTTGTAAAAAATATTGTTGCAGTCGTTGTTGTCTCCATTATCATCAGCATCATCATCTCATTCCCACCGTCGGCATTCAAACCTTGCTTCACATATAAAGGCAACCGTCGAGTCTGTCGACTCAGAAGCGACTTGACCCTTAACCCATGTTGTTACCTACCCCGGACTTGTAACTTGTGATGGTAAACTAATAATTACTTGTTGGGGATATTATAACAACCACCAACTTAGCTCACCTGCACATTATAACTTAGGCAATGGGCTACTGGCTGGGGTTTGACAATCTCAGTAACCTGGATGTGTGTGTGTGTGTGTGTGTGTGTGTGTGTGTGTGTGTGTGTGTGTGTGTGTAAATTATTATCTCTTTGTTTCTTCTTCTCCCATCTGCCTACTTATGAACGGATCCAACAATTACTCCATGTACCTCAACCAAGGTAGTAGTTACATAAATGTAGCCGTTATAAAAATGTCTCCAAATTTATCCTGACGCAGCTGCACTCCTTCCTTCCATCATATTCCTTCCTCCAGCATATACTCCTTCATTCCATCCCACTCCTTCATTTCATCCCACTCCACCCGTCTGCACATACCCCATTCCATCCCACTCCACCCAGTTGCCCATACTACTTCATTGCATCCCTCTCCTTCATTCCATCCCACTCCACCCTCCTGCATGTATTCCTTTATTCCACCCCACTCCACCCTTCTGCATATACTCCATTCCATCCCACACTTTCTTGGGTATACTCCTTCATTCCATCCCACTCCACACTCCCGTAGATACTCCTTCAATCCATCCCACTCCTGCATATACTAATTCATTCCATCTCACTCCTGCACAATACTCCTTCAGTCGATCCCACTCCATCCTTCAGTACACTGTCTATCCTTTCCCTGGCACACCAACCATCCAACAATTTGATACCTTCTATGTTTGTCTTACCTGCCGACACACTCTTCTGTTTATCACCCTCCTCCCCACCCCCTACAGTAAAGTTGAGGAGGGAGAGAAATTTTGTCTGATATTCTTTTAAGTTTTCTTGTTTATTTAAGTCTGTTGACCTGCATCGTACAGAAATGCATTATCACTCTCCCCATGTCCCTTCCCTTCTTGGTTGCGATGCTCTGCCGTCAGTAGTATTCTCTCTCTCTCTCTCTCTCTCTCTTAGTAAGTAAATAAGTAAGTATTTATTGATCACACACACACACACACACACACACACACACACACACACCATTATTGCCCTGCTCTGAAAGTTTAACAAATGGCTTAACAGTGAATAAAGAATAATGAAATAGGCTGTTTTCGAGAGCTAGAGCTGAAAATTAGTAGCCTCACCAGATAAGGAGAGAGAGAAAGAGAGAGAGAGGGGGGGGGGGAGGCGGACTCCAGTTATCATTTGATTTTGCCAAGCATTTTTCCTTACCTCTGGCACTTCATGACAGCCCATTGACTTGAAAATTTTCAACTGAAGTTTGCTAATTAAAGAAGTTGCTGCGACATTTTTCATGATAACTGGCGGTAAAAACGGCCTAGGCTCTGGAAGTCGTCGACGTCACTGGAAGTCGGGGACTGATTATCACTGATGACCAGCGAACGATTGCTTGAGAAGGAAAAGTTTGTATCTCCTTCATTCATTCCTCTTCCTTCTGCCCACGGGTGACTTTGCACTCCCTCTTCTGTCTCTCTTCCCTTCATTGAATCCTCTTTCTTCTGCCTGTGGGTGACTCTACAGTGAGTGACAAGCCAAATGGTTTCCTGTACACCAGGAAACCATTTACTCTGCTGGGTGGTAACCATATAACCAAATTATGGCACCTGGTGGTTTAGTGGGTAATTAAGGCGCCCCTATCGGATTGAGCCTGTGTAGGTTTATATCCAAGGGGTGGTTGGGGTTTATTGCTCACATAATGCCACTCAGGGATAAGTGAGGCTGGTCACTCTCGTCTTTAATGTCAGGACAGATTGCCTAGCCCCGGGCTCTTACGCTGCTCATGGGGCAACACAGGATTGGATGATGGATGGATGGATGGATAAGCAGCGAGGCGTTGGGTGAGAAAGTAGAATGCTTTGGTGTCCCCGCTGTTCCATACTCTTGTCTCTCGTTTTCTTCACCCTCCTGCTTATTTTTCCTTTCCTCTTCATTCCTTATTTTGCGTATTCCTCCCATTCGCCTGCCAGCTTCGGGTCGATCACTGAGTAGTGAGTCCAAAGCTGCCATTCTTTACCCCACCACTCCTTCACTTCCCCTTATTGGCCTGCAGATCATTTTGGATTGCTGTGTCAGTCATTAAATGTTCAGTCCAACGCTGCATTCTCTTCTCTACCGCTTCTTTACCTCCCCCTGTTGGCCTGCAGATCATTTTAGGTTGCCGCGTGGATCACTGAGTGGTGAGTCCAGTGCTGTCCTTCTCTGCTCCATCTCTCATTTACTTCCCTGTTGGCCTACATATCATTATGGGTTGCCGTGACAAAATCACATTCACCAACCCCTCCCGTCATTCCACGACATGTCTTCCTCCACTTTAACCCTCCACCTTCTTGTTGGTCGTCGTCTCTTGATTTCTCTTCCTCTCCCTATGCTTCCATTGATGTCACCGCCTCACTCAAACACGGCCTTATTATTGCACACACACACACACACACACACACACACACACAAACTCTTTCTTCCTGGATATTCCCCTCCTTTCCTCGTTACACAGCCGCCACCAGGCGAAGAATTACCACACATTGCCTGTTTGCTCAGTCACTTACTAAGGCACTCATTCCCATTTTTACCCTCCACCTGACAAAGTCAGAGGAGCTGGGATCAACAGGTGTCCGTCCATAGAGCTGGGTGGCAGGGCGGCTGGCAGGGCAAAGAGATTTCTTTTCTAGCCCAGAGCCCAGAAAGTATTCGCTATTAAAAGTTTATGGAGGAAGCGTACGCTATGAGGCGCTGAGCCGCGGTGCTCGTCTCCGTAACATAGGCCTTTGAGCCTGTACCGGGTTATTCAGCCAATAACTTGGGATACAAGGCTACTGTATCATCCAGGCCACCACAGTTACCTCCCCTAGGTGTTACCCTTGGTACTCATTTTACCTACCAGTCCACAAAGGGTGGATGAACACCTGACCCAAGTGAACCCAGCTGCCCGCACCAGGATTCGTAACCTGGCGCAAACTGGCTGGCAGCTTTGCAGACAGTGATGCTAACCACTCAGCCACTGCGGGGTTATAGAGTCATGAAACTTCACATAGTTATGTGTTTTATAGAACTGGTGCCTTTTGATATGTAGAATGCTGTCTTAAGCAATTTTCTAAAAATAAAGAAAAGGTAACAAAAAAAAAAAAAATCCAAATATTTCAATGTGACCTGCGCAAGGAATCTGAAGGGCGGAGGTTATGTGCCCTCAAGGCGTTCTCCTTACTCCCACCTTTAAAAGAAAAAAAATACTGTTGGGGTGTTATACGAGTTTTGCGCTTGGTTAGGTGTGCAGGGAGGTGGGGGGGGTGCTTGGTCAGATGGAGAGTTGCAACAGCTTAACGATGCCTATGTTTTTCCTTGTTTATGCTCTGAAACTTTTTATTTCTCTCAGGCACACATTTCATTATAATTAATTTCATACCATCTACCTGTCTCATTCATTTCGTCATTTGCCCTTTCTTACACACTCATTCATCTATTCATTCTAAACCATTTCTTTTCTGCTCATTAACTGTACTTAATGTGCATTCATGTATCCCCTCTCAGTTAGTCTTTCTCAGTTACTCAGTCTTAACTAAAACTCATCCGTCACACAGTTTTATCTGACTCCTTCTTACTCACCTTCCTCTGCACTCACAACTCTCTCTCTCTTTCTCTCTCTCTCTCTCTCTCTCTCTCTCTCTCTCTCTCTCTCTCTCTGTATGTGTGTGTGTGTGTGTGTGTGTGTGTGTGTGTGTGTGTGTGTGTGTGTGTGTTTCCTGTATTGTCTTTCCCATCATTTTTTTTATCACTCCTGTTCTCTTCTCCCCATTTTTCCTGTCTCTGCTTTCTTCCTTCCTCATCCTGCTTATCTGACCTTATCCAGACCCGCGAATTCCACGTCAAATTTTGGAGCCAGTTTCCTCATAGACAACATTTTCTCCCTCGTGGCTCTGTCCTGGGTCTACTCCTCCCTTCCTACCTACCCCATCCTCTCACTCCTCTCTTCCCACCTCTTCTTTTCTGACTCGAGCATTTTCTCTTACATTACCTCCCCTTAGCCAAAATTTTCCCACACTCCTTCCATCTCCCATGCCTCCATTCCGCCTTTTCTCCCTCTTGTTTGTCTCTCCTCTCCTTCATTCCTTCTTGCTCAACTCTCTCTTACTTTCCACCTTCTGCCACAGTCGTCTTCCACAGTGATGTCTCTTCCCTTCTCTGCCTCATCTCTTCTATCCTATCTCTCATCATCCCTTATATTGGTCTTTCCTCTCTTCTCTCTCCCTTGTTCCCTCTCTTTCTTTTCTCTTCTCTTGTCTACTTTCTCTTCCCCTCTGTCTCCTCCCTACTCTCGCCCCTCGGTGTTATAGTATCAGCTGTGTTTCCGCCTGGCTGGAAGGAAAACGGAGCAGCTGGTTGTTGGCGTTGCCATGTGTCAGTCTGTCGAATATTGCAAGACTTTCTGGCACTCGTTATGTTCTGGGTTAGGTTCGTATGGATTTTCCAGGATGAGATGGGATAAGATGGGTGAAGTTACGCTGAAATGAGTTTCTTAGGTTGGGTTGATTTTGGTTAGATTATTTCGGTTGGGCTACATCTGTTTTTTTTAGTATGTGACTACAGACTAAGGTGAAGGTATACAATACATGACAGGGTTGAGAAGGCCTAAGATGGTTTAGATATGATAAACAGTAATAACGTTGACAGGTTAATATGTAGAGCAGAGAGTATAGGATCAAGACTGATAGGGGAATGACGAGAGGATGACTAAGGACGAGGAGCACCTGGAGGAGGATGCTTGGAGTTGCGGGGAGCTGTGATCAGTTTCGTGGTTCTAAGTCCCTTACAAAGATATTTTACTGACTAATACTATTTCTTATTTGTTTCTTTATATTCCTCTTTTCCTAACGGAGTTAGTTACTTGTATTCCATTTCCTTGTTCTATATTTGCATGTTCTGTGACCCCGTTTGTTTTGCTTTTTTCTCTTGCTTATATTTCATACCTAGTTCCTCATGTTCTTTGACATGTAACAGTTGTTTATGTTTTCTTCCAGATTTCTTACTTATTTACATGTGTTCCTTGTTTTTATTCCTTTCTCGCTTCTGTGCCAATGTTTCTTACTACCTAACAGCCTTTCTCGTCGCTGCGTTCTTGCTTTGCATTCTGTCCTATTTCTCCTTATTGCCTTCATCCTTGTTCCTTTTTCATATTCGTGACTGGTGTTCCGTGCTTGTGTTCTTTTCTAGGTTACTTATGCTCCCCACATAGATCTCCGTGTTCTGTGCCTGTGTTCCGTGCCTTACGTTTGCCTGGAGTGATAAGTAGCTAGTGTGATGCCAAAAGGGGAAGGCAGAGTGGCGTTGCTTCCAACATTCCCTCACTAATGAAACAAGCTTTTCCTCCTTCTTTTCCCCCTCCGCCTTATCACTTTTTTCTGTACTGTTTGTTGTTCTCATTTTTCTCCCTCATTGCAGTATTTCATCATCATCACCATTATCGTTGTCGTCTTTGTGTTTTGTGTTCTTTTTCTGACCTTCCCAGCCTTGATATTACTTGTTTTGCTTCTTCACTTTAGTTTCTTTTTTTCTCCCCCAACAAATCCTCCAGGCTTCATTAATCTCTTCTCTCCCTCTCCCTTGTTTTACTCTTTCCTTCTCTTTCTTTACCATTTCCATAATCTTCCGTTGCTTGTTTCGTCTTCAGTTTTTTTTTCTTTTAGTTTTCCATTTTAACTTGTTGTCTTTGTTCTTTCCCTTCTCCTAGTCAATGCAATCCATGTCACCTCGTTTTTATCAGTTTTCTCATATCTTCTTGTCAACTAATTTTATCGAAACTGATAGAGAGACAGATCATATAGTTGTGAAGGGAATAGTGCATAGAGCTGTGTGTGTGTGTGTGTGTGTGTGTGTGTGTGTGTGTGTGTGTGTGTGTGTGTGTGTGTGTGTGTGTGTGATGGAGTTAGTAGTTGCTATAGTCATGGTAATAGTATTAATAAATTATCTAATGGCTTTGAAAATTGGTTTGGTCATTGGTTATATAGATGACATATGGACTAGTTGTGGTGATAGCCATGATGGTGATAGTGGTGGTGGCAACAGTGGTGGTATGAGGTGGCAGTGGTGGTGGCAACAGTGGTGGTATGAGGTGGCAGTGGTGGTGGCAACAATGGTGGTATGAGGAGGCAGTGGTTGTGGTAACAGTGGTTGTATGAGGTAGTAGTGGTGGTGGCAATACTGGTGGTATGAGGTGGCAGTGGTGGTGGTAACAGTGGTGGTATGAGGTGGCAGTGGTGGTGGTAACGCTGGTGGTATGAGGTGGCAATGGTGGTGGTAACGCTGGTGGTATGAGGTGGCGGTGGTGGTGGTAACAGTGGCTTCAAAACATAGAGCACAGGCTTGCTGAGTATAATGACGATCGTGGTAGTGCCTGGAAGAATACTGATATAGTGAATGGTATGATAAGATAAGCACTAACAACCACTACATATGCCAATAGCCCCAACAAATCAGTCAATTTAGCATTTGTTTGCAAAACTTGTTAACATATCAGAAACACTCCCCGTCGCCGCCACCACCTTTTTCTAACGCTATATCAGTAAAAACCACCACCATGTATGCTAGTGGCGCGAACATATCACCCTGTTTAGCCTGTACCCGTAAATTCTCCCTTTAATATACTCTTTCCGGGAAGTTGCTGGTAAGTGTAATCTGGGTCGTGGCCATAAACGTGTCGTGTGTGAAGAATTAGTGAGTTGTGGCCACTTTGTCTTGGCTGCCAGGGTGGTAGTGTTAACCTTGCTGCCCTCACACTGTAGGACTGTGACCTGCTGCATCTCTGACACACACACTGACTGTAAAAAATATTTGTAAGGTATTTATGGAAATTTTAGGAAAGCGCATAATAATACAATACAAAAGACATTATCATTGTACTGAAGTGGTTGTTTAGAGGCGTCAGGGCGAGGAGTGGCATCAAATATGTTTAATTATGGAAATTAAACAGTTAAAGAATTGTGCACAGTAAGCAGCACTAAGGGAAGAGAGAGACAACATGCATAACTTAGGAAATGGAGATTGTACTCAGCTTGATAGGTCAGTAACAATGAACAACACTACAAATTACAAAACAATTCACTGACATTCATACGAAACTAATGTTTAACCTCACAAAATGGATACGCTAATACCAATTAATCTAATTTGATGGTATTTTATATAAAGCAGTTGAGTTAAAGCCATGGATAAAAACACGCAGGGAATACCTGGGTAATGATATAATTTCTTTCATTGGTGATAAATATTGGGACACATACGTACAGATAAGAATTAAACTCTTCTTTGCAGATGATACTGTGTTGTTAAGACGAAGGGGAGCTGCTAGGTTTGGTGGTTGAGTTTGGGAGAGTGTGTAAGAAACGGAATCTAAAGGTGAATGTAGGGAAGAGTAAAGTTTCGGTCTTGGAAAGAAATGAAGTCAGTGAATATACAGTGAGGTTGGATGAGGAGGAAATGCAAAATGTGAGTGCGTTTAACAAAAAAATCTTAGTAGCTACATACCCGGTAAAAGATAAATATAGGGGGCTGTTGATATAAGTACATTATTTATCCTCTTATTTATAATTAAAGTATTTTTGTACGGAAAAATGTTTATTTAGTTGGTGCATGTATTGACAGTTTTGCTTTCTGTGAAGCAACATTCATTTCTAAATAAAATGGAAAATTATAAACAGTAGTACTAGTACGTATGCTTCAGTTGTAATTGAAACATTGTTCAGCACACAGGCTCACAGTGGTAAATAGCAGTTTTATACTGAAATGTTGAACAATGTTCTGTACTGCACTGTTATTACTGTAAAATAATCCACCATGACACAAATATCAGTTTTAAATGAATCACACCAAAAAACATTGAAAAAATAAAGATATCGGCTAAGGTACCTAACCTCCTTACCTAACCTAAGCTAACATTAAGTATGACCTAACCTATAATTTAATCGGTTTTACTTACACATCTAACATTCTTGATCATCACCGCTATGTCTGATTTTCTTTGGGTGAAACTCTGGGTTAAGAGAGCTAGAGAGGGTACAGAAGGGGTGATTGGTGATGAGCAGTGTGGCTTTAGGAGAGCGAGATGTGTGGATCAGGTATTTGGTGAGAGATGCGTGAAAAATATTTAGCGAGAGGTAAGGATGTGTTTTGGGCGTTCATGGATTTAGAGAAAGCATGTGACAGAATTGATAAGGAGGCTTTGTGGACTGTTTTAAGATTGTATGAAGTTGATGGTAGGTTACTAAAAGAAGCGAAAACTTTTTATGTAAATCGTAGAGCATGTGTAAGAGTGGGAAATACTGTGAGTGATTGGTTCCCCATCAGAGTGGGCCTGCAGCGGGGATATGTGATGTCGCCTTGGTTGTTTAATATTTATATGGATGGTGTGTTAGGGAGGTGAATGCAAGAGTGTTAGGTGGAGGTTTGAGTCTGGTGAATGTTGATGGTAGAGAGTGAAATCTGAGGCAGCTGCTGTTTGCGGATGCTGCTGCACTGGCGGCTGATTCAGAGGAGATTAGAGGAGTTTCGAAGGGTGTGTGAAAGGAGGAAACTGAAAGTAAATGATAATAAGAGTAAAGTGATGAGGTTAGTAGATTGTAGGAGGATGAATATAGTTTTGTGTGGTGAGTTGCTTGAGGAGGTAGAGTGTTTTAAGTATTTAGGGTCATATGTTGCTGTGGATGGAAGAATAATTGCAGAAGTGAAGTTTAGAATGAATGAAGTAGGAAAGGTGCTGGGAGGAATGAAAAAAGAGTTTAGATGTCATTCGCTTCGAATGGATATAAAGAGAAGGCTGTATGAGGGTGTTGTGGTACCGACTGCATTATATGGGACTGAAACATGGAATATGGGTGTAGCAGAGAGGAAAAGTTTGAATGTAATGGAAAGGCGGTGTCTGAGGAGCATGTGTGGAGTGACGCATATGGATCGAGTAAGAAATGATGAAGTGTGAAGGAGAACTGTAGTTGTTTGGGAGATGGCTGATCGAGATGAACAGAGGGTGTTGCGATGGTTTGGGCATATGGAGAGAATGGATAATGAGCGATTGGTGAAAAAAAAAAAAAAAAAAGATCTGATATGAGAGGTGTAAGGCTGAGAGGAAGACCACGAATAGGATGGTTGGACACTGTGAAGAGAGCGTTGGATGCGAGAGGGATGTCTGATGGGCAAGGAAGAGTGGCTGTGCATGGTAGAAATGAATGGAGAGAAATTGTGAATGAATAAATGATGATGCAGCCCTGAGGGGATATGCTCCAGCATTTTGTCTGATCAGCTGCGGATTGGTAGGCGCTCAGGCAGTACTTCTTTGATTTTCCTTGGAATGATTATTGCTTCCATTGCCGCGAGCCATCTGAGTGTGCCTCGCTCATTACGGAGGTTATTCTCTTGGGCATGGAAGCATACATTCCTTTCTGATATCCTCTGACTAATGCAAGAATGCCTTGGTTTAATCACGCTTGTTCTAATGCTGTCCGCAACAAGGAGAGGACCTTTAAAAGGTACCAGAGCCAACACACCCCTGAATCACATCTTTTATACCTTTCTGCCTGGAATCGTGCTAAGTATGTTCTTCGCTCTGCTAAAAATAATTTCATCCATACTAAATGCTCTCAACTCTCCAACTCGAATTCTTCCCCCTCCTTCTGGCACCTTGCCTAAAACCTTTCTAACAACTTTACCTCATCATCCTTCCCTCCTCTTTTCAACTCTGATGGTTCTGTAGCTATTTCTTCTACTGATAAAGCAGATCTCTTCGCTCAGACTTTCACCTCCAATTCCACCTTAGACGATTCTGGTGCTATTCCTCCTTCACTTCCCCCCTCTGACTTTCTCATGGCTGACATAAAAATTTCTTCAGCTGATGTATTTTCTGCCACCACAGGCCTCAATACTAACAAGGCATATGGGCCTGATGGAGTCCCTCCTGTTGTTCTCAAGAACTGTGCTTCTGTGCTTACACCCTGCCTAGGCAAACTCTTTCATCTTTGTCTATCAACTTGTACCTTTCATTCTTGCTGGAAGTTTGCTCTCATTCAGCCAGTCCCAAAGAAGGGTGACCATTCCCAACCCACTAACTATCGTCCAATTGCTTTAACATACTATATCTCAAAAGTTTTCTAGTCAAATTCTTAATAGAAAAATTTTAAAGCATCTTTCCTATCACAACCTTCTTTCTGATCGTCAGTATGGGTTCCGTCAGGGACGCTCCGCTGGCGATCTCCTCGCCTACCTTCCAGACTCTTGGCCATCCTCCTTTCGGGACTTTGGCGAAAGCTTTGCCATTGCACTCGACATCTCAAAGGCTTTCGATCGAGTCTGGCATATATCTTTAATTTCCAAACTGCCCTCTTACGGTTTCTATCCTTCTATCTGTGCTTTAATCTCTAGCTTCCTTTCTGGTCGTTCTATAGCCGCTGTTGTAGACGGCCATCGTTCTTCTAGATCTATCAACAGTGGTGTTCCTCAGGGCTCTGTCCTATCACCAACTCTCTTCCTTTTATTCATCAATGATCTTCTAAGCTATACATCTAACCCTATCTACTCGTATGCTGATGACTCCACCCTTCATCTTTCCATTCAGTTTCTGCAACGTCCATCTCAGCAGTTACTTCAACAAACAAGGGATGAGGCTATGGCACACCTAATGTCTGACTTGGCTCGTATCTCTGACTGGGGTAAAAATAATATGGTTGTTTTTAATGCATCAAAGACTCAGTTCTTACACCTATCAACCCAACAAAATCTTCCACAGGTGTACCCACTAAAGTTTAATAATACTCAGCTTAATCCTGCATCATCCTTGAACATGCCTGGGGTTTCATTCACGTGGGACTTATCTTGGAAAGATCATATTACATCTCTTGTAAAATCTGCTTCCAAGAGATTAGGTGTGCTAAGCCGACTCCATTCCTTTTTTACCCCTGCACAATAGTTGAGTCTATACAGGGGTTTTATCTGCCCCTGTGTGGAGTACAACACGGATGTGTGGGGAGGTTCTCTACATGCAGCTCTTCTCAATAGGGTGGAGTCAAAGGCTTTTTGTCTCATTAACTCTTTTCCTCTTACTGGCTCCCTTCAACCACTGTCTCTTCGCCGCACTGTTGAATCTTTATCTCTTTTCTATCGCTACTTCATTGGTCGCTGCTCCTCTGAACTGTCTGCATGCATTCCTCCACCCCTATGATGGGCGCGTAGCACCCGTCAAGCAGCAAACTCTCATCCCTTTTCTATCCATCTCTCTAATGCAAGAGTTAACCGTTACTCCCAGTCCTTCATATATGCAACAGGTCAGCTTTGGAACTGTCTCCCTCTGTCTGTATTTCCTGCTTCCTATGATCTCCAGTCTTTTAAACGCAGTGTGTCCAGGCATCTCGAAATGATCGGATCTTGAATTTGGCTCTCTATTGTATTTTGTTCTTCTCTTGGAAGGAACAGTTTCTGCGGGCTTGTGGCCTTTGGTTCCTTCTTCCTAGTATATATATATATAAAAAAAGGTCAGGTGTGGGTAGGGGGATGGTTCCATTACGTTGTGGCTGTCGGGCCCTGCTGTGGATGTCACTGCACTGCTCACTTGACCTTCGTGCGGTGTGGTGCAGTGAGGATGTGTCTCTTCTCCCTTTTGGGGCTAAGATGCGAATGAATGCCTGGGAGTGGATGAGTAACACAGAGTGTGTCGTCCTGTCTCGGCTATCTCCCTTTTCTTGGGGGGAGCAGCCTAGGTATATAGATATATAGATGTTAAAAACCTGAAGATTCTCTTTTTTATTGGTGTGATATTTGCCCACCATGTACACACCTGGGAAATTGCATTACATATATATCTCTTGCGTGTTGTATGGAATGCCGGAAGAATTATGGTCACATTTTGTCTTTGCTTGTGTCCTTCCCTGCCTTCACTCTGTCATTACCCTTGTTTACAGCGATTAGAACTGTGGTTAGACAATTACTATGCACCGCACCTTCCTTCACCTCAATCCCTCCCCACCCCACACCACGCTGCATTGCGGCACACAGCATGTCCCTAATGATATGACTTACTCTGATCCTGTAATTCTGACAACATCACACATACATTACTGTACAACACTATACGGTGAAATTGTGCCAGCAAAGTGGAAAAGGTGAGCTAAGTGAGTGAAAGAATTATCATGGCATAAATTTATTGAGTGTGGTAGAGTAGGTATATGGAAGAATTATTATAGAGAAAATACGAGAGATATCGGAAGTCACAGTGAGTGATGAACAGGGTGGCTTTAGGAATGGCAGAGGATGTGTAAATCAAATATTTACAGTGAGACAGTTAGTGGAGAAGGCCTGTGAGAAAGAATATAAGGTGTTTATGGCATTCATGGATCTGGAAAATGCATACGACAAAGTAGGCAGGGAAGGATTGTGGAAAATTTTGCGCATGTACGGTGTAGATGGTAAGCTGCTAGGTGCTGTCAAGAGTTTTTATGATGGTGATGAAGCATGTGTAAGGGTTTATGGGCATCTAAGTGAATGGTTCACGATCGGTGTGGCTCTGAGACAAAGTTGTGTGATGTCTCCATGGATGTTCAATATGTATATGGATGGGTTGATGAGAGAAGTAAAAACACGAGTAATGGAGAGAGGGATGGCGTTGGTGGTGAGTGGTGATGGATGGAATATTCCATATTTGTTGTATGCTGATGATGCAGTACTACTTGCAAATACCGGACAAGAACTTGGTAGGGTAGTGCAGACATTTGCTAATGTCTGTGAATGTCGTTCCTTGAGGGTAAATGTAGAAAAGAGTAAAGTAATGGTTACTGACAGAGAGGGTGACTACCAGTGCGATGTTACAGTGAATGCAGAGAGAGTAGAATTGGTGAGAGGGTTCAAATACCTGGGTACACTGATAGAAAAAAGAGGAAAATGTGCAAAAGAAGTGGAAAGTAGAGTGACACAAGGAAGGAAAGTAGCTGGTGCAATGAAGGCCTTGATAAGAAAAAGAGGCTTGAGTGTTGCAGCTGCACGAGGCTTATATGAAGGAGTATTAGAGTCACCTTTAACATATGGATATGAGACTATGTTGTGGCATGAAAATGAAAAGTCAAGAGTTAGGGCAGTGGAGCTGGGACTGCTGAGGAACGTATGTGGTGTACAGAGAGTGGATAGGATACGAAATAATGTGATCAGTGAAAGATGCAGAGTTGGGAAGTCTGTGGGCACCAGAATCGCAGAAAGTGTACTGAGTTGGTATGGTCTTGTGGAGAGACTGGATAACAATAGAGTGATGAAAAGGGTATATCTGAGCGAATTTGAAGGAGGGAGGAGGCGAGGTAAGCCAAGAAGGTGGAGGGATATGGTGGATGTGTGTGTGAGGAAGAGAGTTTTGGAAGTCGGTGAGGCTAGGGGACTGACGAGAGATCGAGCTGGCTGGATGAATATTGTGAGGAGAAGCGCATTATCAAGAATATGGCACCTCTATTTAACGTGACAGCGTCCGGATTGACTCTGTCGGATAAGTTTATGTGAAGCTACAGAACGTGCTGAATGTGTTTGGCGTATCAGATAAAGCCCGGATTCCGGGGCCTTGAATGATGAGTGAATGGAAGCGTGGTCCATTGGATGGGTCAAATTTGGATTGTCTGGACATTGTTACTCCTCACCTTGTCCTAGGGTGGGAAAGGAGGTTCGGATGATGATGATGATGACTACACTATACTATAGTATACCTACTATACTATATCCTACTACACTGTAATATACTATACTATACCGTACTGTACTACACTGTATGATTAATACTATTCTGTACAGTACTATACCTACTATATTATACCATACTACGAGTGTTCTGTACTACACTATGCTATACTCTGTTATACTATGCCATACAAAACTATACTATACAACCCCAAAATTTTCCGAGCACACCACATTACACTATTGTACACTCCACCAGTTCACACCTCACACCATACTACATGTCTGTCTGTCAAGTACTGTCATTGTTATCTGATGCGTCCCTGTAATACCGCCACACCGCAAGACATTATGCTACACTGCCCTGCTTTATACAGTTCGAGATACATCTCACCACATCACAAGTCTCTCTCGGTATTGCCGCCGTAGGGTTGTGTCACTGTGGTACCGTCCGTCCGCTATTTTAACTCGGTGTACTGTCGCGATCACTAATTACTTTACCCCCCTGGCAAGAGGGAAGTGTAGGAAAAGGTTGGAGAAAGGTCAACGGAGCAGATATTGGCATCTCTCCAGGCACACACACTCACACACGTATACACACTACTAAACCGATATTATCCATTAACTTGCCGTTCACCTACCCTGTCATTCACCCTCTTCTCGCTAGGGGGTAAAGAAACTGGTGACTCTGATAGGATGTGTGTTTGTATGTCTATATATTGACCAATTACATTTACTTTTCCGCTCGTATCGCCAGCCTTTGCACCTCGTCTGTCATGTTGGATGTCACTTTGGCACAACGCACCACACAGCACCGCATCATATCCTCAGACGGAGGCTACCATGTACGCAAAGTATATGGATTTACTTAGGGTGTGGTATTGAGAGGTTTGCTGGAAATGACTCAGAAAACCCAGTAAATACAGTGCTCCAGTGAACTGACCAGATGGCACATGGCGAGTACTAAGCTGGAGCTTACCCCCAACAAGCTAGAATGTTATTATTTCACAAAAAGTACTTTTTTCTTTTCCTATCATTTTCTTATACCGTAAACTAGATGGTTAGACAAAAAATTTGAGTTCATTTTTCTTATCAAATCAGGCCGTGTCTTTGTGCACCAGTTACTCAGCCCGTAACACCCTCACACCCCGCTGCTTAGTCAAGAGTCCACAGTCTGTACTGTTGTATTCTGGAGTCATCTCCAGCATACCTCATTCTTTCTCTGTCTCCATTTTCTCTTTTCCTTTTTCCTATTTTCCAATTTTCTTAAATCAACTCACTTTATCTCTTCCACAATCAAACTTACATTTTGCTTGTTATCACTTTTCCGCCAGCCCACACATTTTATTTTCTCTCTTCAACGCCTTTCACTTCACTTACTTACAACACTCATCTTTTCTCTCCTTCCCTCCTGACCACATCCAAAGCATTACTTTCTCCTTCCTTTCCTTTTAGCTACACCACCTAGCTACCTTCTTCTTCTTTCACCCTCCCCCTCACCATCCGTATCACTCCAAAAGGATGATACACTGTTCTTCCCCCTCCCTTTTGTATTTCTTTTTCTTCTCATTTGCTTACTTGCATGTATGGCTACTGTCTCTTGCAAATTCTTGTACTTTCCCCATCCCTCCTCCCTCTGCATTCCAGTGTTTCCACCTGTCTCACGATCATCAACAATCATCCGTTTCTTCATTCTTTCCCCTACTATACACTCCCCTTCCTATATCCCCTATTGCTTCCCCTTCTCTCCGTTCCCTCCTTCATGCCTCCCCTTCCCCTCATTCCATCCCTTAAATCCCTTTCCTTGGGGAATGTTGGGGATTGAGAGGGAGGGGAGGGGAGATGGAGGAGGGGAAGAGGAGTAAAGGGGAAGAAGGGAGTGAAGGAGTGGGGAGAAGTGGAGGGAATGGGAAGGAGAGGGAGGAGGCAAGAGAGGAGGGGGAGGAGGTGTGGCGAGAGGAAGGAGGGAGGGGGGGGGGAGCCGGCGTAAGGGATGGTGGCGTGGATTGGTAGCGTTGTCAATATTCCGCCAGAAGTGTTTAGTAACTTTTTTCCACATTCTCTATCGTTTTTTTCTGCCAGGTCAATGGAGAGAGAGAGAGAGAGAGAGAGAGAGAGAGAGAGAGAGGGGGGAGGGAGGGAGGCTTGTCACTGTAGCTGATGGACGTTTCCTTAAACAAAAGATAGCAAGGAAGGTGTAACTGACGCTTATAATCATTATAAGCGTGACTTGATTTTAACAGAGAAAAGAAGCATAAAGGAGGCGAGAGAGAGAAAGAAGGTAGAAGGTAGGAAAGACTGGAATGACTGACGAGGAGAATAAGTGGAGAAACTGAAGATAGGAAAAATCAGATATAAACGAGATAGATGGATAGATTGATAGACTGAGCGACAGATAAGTTGATGAATTCATTGAAAAATAGGTAGGTAGGTAGGTAGTGAGATAGTTGTAGATGTGTGTGTGTGTGTGTGTGTGTGTGTGTGTGTATAAAAGAGAGAGAGAGAGAGAGAGAGAGAGAGAGAGAGATCTAAGGAAAAAAAAATTGTTGTATGTGCAAATTTACAAGCAATGATTGCAAGAAAATTGCATAAAAAATCAGTAGAATAAAAAAAAAAGTTTTCTCACTGCTGTGGCTTTTAGTTAATTAAACCCCCTTTATGTAACTGGCACCACATAGATAATTAAACCTCACACCCTCTTAACAGTAAAAAACAGCACGTGTGAGAACCTGACACACACACACACACACACACACACACACAAAGTTCAGTGTGTACGTGTAATGACCTCACCACATCTAAGTGTAATGAGATGTTACCATTAAAAACCCAAAACGTAATACGAGTGGAGAGTACTATGGTGCGTGTACTGTACGCACAATGGGTAGATGTACAGGTGTGTGTATGTGTGTGTGTGTGTGTGTGTGTGTGTGTGTCTGTGTGTGTGTGTGTGTGTGTGTGTGTCTGTGTCTGTGTGTGTGTGTGTGTGTGTCTGTGTCTGTATGTGTGTGTGTGTGCGTGTGTGTGTGTGTGTGTCTGTGTCTGTATGTGTGTGTGTGTGCGTGTGTGTGTGTGTGTGTGTGTGTGTGTGTGTGTGTGTGTGTGTGTGTGTGTGTGTGTGTGCGCGTGTGCGCGCGTGTGTGCGTGTGTGTGTGTGTGTGTGTGTGTGTGTGTGTGTGTGTGTGTGTGTGTGTGTGTGTGTGTGTGTGTGTGTGTGTGCGTCCTTGCGCGCGCGCTCACTGTGGCTATTAACATGTGACCTGCAAAGAGAGAGACAGAGAGGCACATATAATATTTTTAAGTGTGACATCAGTGTTGGCTGTTCATGACCACAACTAACCATGGCCATTACATATATTGCTTTCGTTACTGCGGTATACCGTACATGTTGCTGCTCTGTGATTCTAACGTTGCCCTGTTTATACTGGGTGTTCAGATGTTGATGTTTGTTGTATACACTGGTCGGAAATTATATAAAAAGTGTTCAGAATAAACAGCAATGATGGCGTGCCTAATCTCTCCTGGGAAGACCGATTAATATTTTTTTCTCTCTCTTTAGCCAGACACAGGTTGAAGGGCAGCGTTAATCGGATGTTAAATATGTGACACAGATGGAAGCAGGAGACTCTTGGTGTTTACTTTTATGTGGTAGGAAAAATTATTATAGAGATGGAGTAAATTTCCTAGCATTGCATACATATCATTTTCGAATAGACTTAAGTATTAGTGAGTTTCATCAGGGTGGATGGACACAACGAATGAACAGGGTTGTGATTAAAAAGTGCCGGTTCACTAGAGCACTCATGATGCACCGTAAAAATGTCATTATATTATTTTAACTCTAACATGTCCCAGATTTTCGTCTCGATTTAGCTTATTTCACATAGTTCGGTGCCAGAAGAGTGTTACAGCTGTACAACCTTTCCCAAGCACTTCTTCTTGACTAGGATCATACTGTAATATTAATCTTGTGTTACAAATGAGCACTCAAAGTGGAGATGCCCACGTTACATTAACAAGAGGATAATAATCTTTTTCTCTTTCAGATCATGGTGAACATATCATGACGACGCATTAAGCAAAGTCAGTTCTGTGTTATCCCTTTTAAGGCATAGGGTTCCGAGGCTAGGCTGGGGTAGTGCACGGTATTTAGGGGCAAGTGACTGACTGACTTACGACCCTAGTGGCAATAAAGGATCACAAAATCACTTCTTGAGGATTTCATCCTGCTTGATCACACAACTTTCAGCCTGACTGGTACCCTTACACTACCCGCCGTCGCTCGATAGTGCGTTACCAGTAAATATAGTTTTGTTGTTGTTCATTGTTGTGGATAGGCCTTACAATTCTTTCTGTTAAAAATTTTCCTGTTGTTATATTCCTGTAGTACAAGGGGCTTTTATTTTAATTTATTTTTTTGGTGGGGGTCACTGTTTCATTTCTTCAGATTATTAGAGTAGGTGTGGGAAAGGCCTGTTTTCCAGTATGAGACCTTGGTGAACATTTTTTCTCGTTTGTTACAAGAAGTACATCAGTTGCAATGGACAACACTTTAACTTCTAACAACTTCAGTCCAAGAGATTTCTCCCGTGCAGAATAAAATCGTCCGTCGTCAGCAAGAATGATATACAACAGTCGCTTTTGCAGATGATCTCACAATTTCTTTAGTATGAAAAGAAATACATCTAACAGAAAAGCACTCTCTCTCTCTCTCTCTCTCTCTCTCTCTCTCTCTCTCTCTCTCTCTCTCTCTCTCTCTCTCTCTCTCTCTCTCTCTCTCTTGTGTACTCGTGACCTTCTCATCGCCACGGGAATACAGTTTCTTCATTAAAGACTACGCCTTTTTCTCTCTCTGCCATTTTTTCTTTTACTCTCTTTCTCTTTGTTTCCTTTCGGTACCATCCCCTTCTTTTTTTTTCTGCATTATCTTTTTCTCACATACTGAATGAGAGTGGATGTGTGTGTGTGTGTGTGTGTGTGTGTGTGTGTGTGTGTGTGTGTGTGTGTGTGTGTGTGTGTGTGTGTTTTCTGTCGGCAAGTTTTCAAGAAGTATGTTTGAAAGTGTCATATTTCGAGATATTCCATACTTTTCATTCTTTTACTGCTTATGTGTTTGTTTGCATTCTGTTATTTTTCTTCTGTTTACAGTCTTTCCATGGGTTTACATTCGTACACTGCTTACTCATTTTTTTCTCTTATGCTTCTTACTTTTACCTCCCTCTGTCCTTTCTTTCTCATCTTTTTCCTGTCTCCTGTAATCTTTCCCTGTCTCACGTTTTCTTTCCCCTTCATTCTCTTTTCTTTACCTCACAGTCTCTCTCTCTCTCTCTCTCTCTCTCTCTCTCTCTCTCTCTCTCACACACACACACACACACACACACACACACAATACCCTCTGCATAGATAACCAGTGTTACCTGATGATGAACTATCTGGCCGGATTTTTACAGGGGTCATTCGCCTCAGAGTGATGACCTGCATACTGGTGAAAGGAGTTGCGTTTGTTGTTTTCCCTGCTGTTTGTGCTGGACAGGTTGTTGCTGTGGTGCATTAGACATTATACTTTCACATTATAGCCATAGCACTGGAACTTTTATGCCCTTACTAGGCTGGAATTTCGATATATTGTGTTGTTTGAAATATGATAATGATTTGGGGAAAAGTTTTTGCTTTCTCTCTGAAAGTGGGAGTAGGTTATGCATTTATTTTTTTGTATTGTTTGTTCACAAATGATCTCCCAATCCATGACATCCATAGTTTCTATGCTTGTTTAGGGATGTGAGGATATTATCTTCACACTGAGCGGACTGTGGGATGGGGAGGATTTTTGGCACGTGTTATTTTCTTATGCAAGGGAAAAGGAACCAAAGGTTGCAAACGTACAAGATCGTTCCTCCCAAGAAAAATAATAACAGAGAGCCAAATGCAAGATACGTTTAATTCGAGATGCCTGGACCCATTGGCCATAGGCAATGGGAAACATGGACAGAAGCAGACAGATCCCACAACTGACCCGATACATATGTGAAGGACAAGGGGTATCAGCTAACTCTTGCATTTGGAACGACTTGCCACGTTGTTTGTTTATCCTGTTAAGGATGTGTGCGAATGAGTGTATGTGTGGGGAAGGGGAATAGTTTGCACCAGCCATATGTCAGTTTATGCAGATCTTGCGGTTTTGTTTCTGCAACATGCCTCTCTGCATTATACCCAGGTGCAGTGAGTAATGTATCCTGTCATGTCCTGTCTTTGTCATTACCGCCGCCTCCATTGATCCCATGAGCAGGACACTAATTAGTGGTCCAAGTGATGCTCCTTCTGGTTCACCTCTATGATGGTTGGCAACAGAAGCCTTAATGATCACGTCTAAACAAATATCGAGAAAGTGTTGGTATTTTCATCTGCACCTGTACCTCACTTCGACACGCACCTAATAAAACATGTCCGACCTACTGATTTCGTGGCTTCTTATCAGTCATTAACAGTTCACGGAAATTAATAAGAAAGGATAGAGAGAGAACGAAAGAGTAAATGGGAATGGAAAAGGGAGGAAGAAAAGCATAGGAAATATGTAGGCATCGTCAATTCCGGAGAGATAATCTGCTCAGAAATGCATACAGTCCTGCC
Organism: Coenobita brevimanus; assembly: GCF_032717465.1. Classification (NCBI taxonomy): domain Eukaryota; kingdom Metazoa; phylum Arthropoda; class Malacostraca; order Decapoda; family Coenobitidae; genus Coenobita; species Coenobita brevimanus. The sequence goes on along the minus strand of NC_136970.1, from coordinate 14,534,225 downwards.
CAGTCTTCCAAATGCCTTACCTCCTGTCTTTACACCTCTGCTTACCACCAACCTTACCTCACCACAAACCCTGCCTTACCTTCTTGTCTTCCTTACCATCTTCCCTGCCTCGCCACCTTTAGTACCTAACCATCCTACCTGCCTTACCACCATCCCTGCCTCACCCCCCTGTTTGCCTCTCCACCTTCCGCGCCTCACCACTTTCCCTGCCTCACCTCTTTCCTGCATCACCACCATCTCTGCGTCACCATCTTCCCTGCCTCACCACCATCCATACCTCACCCTCCTGTCTGCCTCATCACCATCCCTGCTTGATCACCTCCCCTGTCCCACCACCTTCCCTGCCTCACCACCATCCCTGCCTCACCGCCATCCCTGCCTCACCACCACCCTACCTTACCTCCATCCATACCTTACCACCATCCATGTCCTATCACCATCCCTGCGTTACTACCACCCTACCTTACCATCATCCATGCCTTATCACCATCCATGCCTTACCGCCATCCATGCCTTATCACCATCCATACCTTACCGCCATCCATGCCTTATCACCATCCATCCCTTACCGCCGTCCATGCCTTATCACCATCCATGCCATACCGCCATCCCTGCCTTATTACCATCCATGGCTTACCGCCATCCATGCATTATCACCAACCATGCCTTACTATCATCGATGCCTTATTGCCTCACCATAGTCCCTGACTCACCCTCCTCCTGTCTCATCACCTCCCCTACCTTACCTCCATCCGTGGCTTACCACCATCCCTTCATCACCATCTTGTTTCACCCTACTTCCTGCATAACCACCCTCCCTGCCTCACTATCTGGCCATCATACCTTCTGCGTCCTGCCATATCAGGTCCACTGCCTCCCTTTCTACCCAACCAGTTTTCCTGCCTTTTCTCCGGCTTCACCTTCCCTCTCTCATCCTCTGCTTTTCTGAATGGTCAGTCAAAATGAGTGTGTGTGTGTGTGTGTGTGTGTGTGTGTGTGTGTGTGTGTGTGTGTGTGTGTGTACCTCTTACACACAAACTTTTGGTTCCATAATAGGTAATACTGAGTTCCTTTGGCCATGGTATGACGCACGTGGTATGGAGGCGTGTGAGGGGCAGGCAGGTGGAGAGAGAACGAAAGGGAGAAGGGATCATCGGGGTAGGGAGGGACAGGGGTGTAGAAGGGGAAGAGAAGGGAGGAGGAGAGCAAGAAGGCAATGGGGTAGGTGGAGAAAGGTAAAGAGAAGAAAACTAATTATTAACTGGCAGAGCGGGATGTTGCGGTCTTGACAGCATAACCGTGGGGTGTGTTTGAGGAGAGAGAGAGAGAGAGAGAGAGAGAGAGAGAGAGAGAGAGAGAGAGAGAGAGAGAGAGAAAGAGAGAAGGGGGAGGGGGAAGAAGATTAGAGGTGGAAAGAAAGAGCATATAAGCAACATAGGAAAGGAAAGAAAAGACGGCGAAGACAAGCACCGTAAGATCGGAGAGGAAGGATGGAAAATGAAAAGAAGTGAAAGGAAGAATAAATTAGAATGATGAAAGGAAGAAATAGAGGGATGGAAGGATAAAAAGAGAAGTGAAAAGAAAGGAAAGCCAAGGGAAACGTGGACAGGAAGCTGATGGTAAAAGGGTGCTAGGGGAAACTATAATATTCTCGAACCCCCCCCCCCCAACATACATACACAAACGGCTTGACAGCGGAAGTTAAAGCCCCCTTATCACCCCCACAAAAAGCCTTCGCCGTCGCGATACACATCTCCACGATGAGGTTTAGCTGTCCTGGACTCACAGGATCCCTGGCCTGATGTCCCCGGACCATGAGATGTCGCCATGCATGGGCAGAACCCTGCACGGCCACACCTCCCAGCCCTGTAACATCCCGGGCCTCAGGACCCTTCGGGATCCAAACAGGCTAAACTGCACCGGCTCTCCATCACCAAGGGAGCGCTGGAGGTGCCGTGGGTTTGACTTAACGATCACCTGGCGGTGCACAAAAACATCAACGCCAATATCATGGTGTTTGATGAATCTGTACCCCGCTCTTACATTAATCCAGACCGCGGTCCTCCGGATCTTCTGGGCTACTGGAGACTGTGGCTGGCTGGTTGCCCCCCTCAACGGGTCACAGGCAGTGGCAGCAGCACGGTCGCCGTCCATGGCTGTCGGTCTCTCCCTCTTCCTGTCAATTGGTGTGTACCAATAAAGATGCATGGCATATTGTTTCTGTTTAGCAGAAGTCCGTTTTGAAGGAAATACATTCTGGCCTTTCTCAAAGCTTCTTCATTTTTGTGTGTTAATTGATTAATTTCGTTTACTGAGCCACTGTGAAGGAACTGGGTATCGTCGGCGTATTGTACAAGGGTACTGTTATTAAACAGTTCTTGCATGTCATTTACATATACTGTATATTGAATAATATGGGTCCTAAGATAGAGCTCTGAGGGACCCCATATGGCACATTTAATTTAAGAGACACTGTATTATTTATACGAACTGACTGTGTTCTATCTGCTAAGTAGTTATCAAACCAAAAAATGATTAATTTACCTTCTTTAATTTTTTAACGATACTATGACTGACTCTGTCAAATGCCTTGGAAAGATCACATAGGGTTAAGAGATATACGTTTATTATCCATGTTGTTATAAATTTTATCGGTTACTACAGTAAGTAGTCACTATAGTAAGGTATATGTAGAAAGAAAGAGGTGAAAAGATTAGTAAGGGAGAGTAAGATGAGAGTGGATGAGGAATTTGGAAGGAATTTGAGTGTAAAGTAAAGGGACTGTAAGAAAATGTTCTGGAATGAGGTGAAGAGAGTAAGACAGGGTGGAAGTGAAGTTAACAGGGGAGTGAAAGATAAAAATGGTAGAGTGCTAGTGGAGAAGGGAGAAAAAGTGAGCAGATGGAGAGAACACTTTAAGGAATTGTTGAACATAGAGGATGGAAGTAATGTGAGTATAAGTGGCTGGGGAATAGCTGGGAGAAGAAGGGAGGTGAGAAGACAGGAAGAAATCAGTAGGATAGAAGTTGTGAAAGCAATGAAGAAAGTTAAATTGGGGAAAGCCCCAGGAATTGATGGAGTGTGTGGTGAAATGTTGAAGCATGGAGGAGAGATAGTAGTAGAATGGATGTGGAAGATGTGCAGATTGGCCTGGGAGGAAGGTAAAGTCCCGGAGGATTGAAAGTCAGGTATAATTATTCCATTGTACAAAGGAAAAGGAGAAAAAGAAGTGTGTGGTAATCATAGGGGCATTTGTCTTCTTAGTATAATGGGAAGAGTGTATGGTAGGATACTTATTGACAGAGTTAGAGAAAGAACAGAGGAAGTAGTTGGAGAAGAACAGGGAGGCTTTAGGAAGGGAAGAGGTTGTGTAGATCAGATATTCATTCTTAGATCTCTAGTAGAAAAGTTTCTAGAGAGGGGTAAGAAGTTGTACGCGGCTTTCATGGATTTGGAGAAAGCATATGACAGGGTCGATAGACAAGAATTGTGGAAAGTATAAAGAAAATATGGAGTAGATGGGAAGTTGTTGAATGCTGTGAAGAGTATGTATGATGGTGCTAAGGCTGCAGTGCGTGTGGATGGTGAACTGAGTGAATTTTTCTCTTTGAAGGTTGGGTTGAAACAGGGATGTGTCATGTCTCCATTGTTATTCAATCTGTACATGGATGGGGTAATAAAAGAGGTACAAGGTAGGCTAGTGGATGTTGGAGTGGCCCTGGTGAGAGAGGGTAGTGTTTGGAAACTCCTGTAGTGTTGTTTGCAGATGATACTGTGTCGTTAAGTGAAGACGAAGGGGAGCTGCAAGGCTTGGTGGATGAGTTTGGGAGAGTGTGTATGAAACGGAATCTAAGGGTGAATGTAGGGAAGGGCAAAGTGATGGCCTTTGAGAGAGGTGAAGTCAGTGAATGTACAACGAGATTGGATGGTAAGGAACTGGAAAATGTGAGTACTTATAAGTATTTGGGTAATGTGATGAGTAAGGATGGAGGTTTGGAGGGTGAAGTGCTTGAAAGGGTACAGCAAGGAAGAAAGGTTGCTGGTTCCTAGAAAGCAGTGATAAGAAACAGGGAAGTGAGCATGGAAATGAAAAAGTTACGGCATGACAGTATTGTGATACCAACTCTAACGTATGGAAGTGAAGCTTGGACGTTGTTGGAAGGACACAAGTCAAGAGTGAGAGTAGTGGAAATGAGTTATTTAAGAGGAGCCTGTGGAGTCACACGGAGAGATAGGCTGACAAATGAGGATATAATGGAGCGTTGTGGTGTGGATGTGGATGTGATGGGAAGCGTTAGAAGGTATACACTGAGGTGGATTGGCCATGTGGAGAGGATGGAGGGTGAAAGACTGACGAAGAGAGTGTATGTGAGTGAGGTGCAGGAGGGGAGAGGGAGGGGGAGGCCGAGGATGAGATGGAGGGATGGGGTGGAGAGGTATATGAGAGAGGGGTGTGTGAGTTGGGAGCAGGGCAGTGAAATGGCTGGGAACAGGGCGACGTGGAGGCGATTTGTTTGTGGCCACCCCGAACGGGATTGAGGCGTCTGGCAATAGATAGATAGATAGACTACAGTGTGAGCTGCTTCTGTTGACAGTTTCGGACGGAAGCCATGCTGGTTTTTAGAGAGTAGTTTGTAGGTTTCCATAAATTCCAGGAGTTGGTTAGAGACAATTTTTCGATAATTTTGGAGAAGATTGGTAGAAGTGAGATGGGGCGATAATTTATGATATCATTCTTGTCTCCAGCTTTATAAAGGGGGGTAACAATGGCGTGTTTCCATGAGTTGGGAAAGAGACCAGTGAAAACTGAGGTATTTTTTATTATAGTTAAGTAGAATTTGATTACATATAAAGAGTCCTTAATTAATTTTAGTGAAATATTATGTGAGCCCAAAAAAAAATTGGTTTCATGCAAGTATGTATTGTCAATATAACCGTATTTTGATGGACAAGTTGAAGACTGAAATTATTTGTGCTGTTACCAGCTCTGTTAACAGCTTCTATGTCATGAGGAGTAGGCCTATGCAGTTACCAGTCCTTAACAGCTCTTGTGTTTTACGGAATGTTGTTTCACCAGCATTTGCAAAACATGTATTAAATTCATGTGCTTAGTATTGTCAAATGCCAGTGTAGGGGAATTATTCTTTTTATGGGGTATTATTCTGCTTTCCACGTAGCAGCTGTATTACCTTTGTAGTTACATAGTTTAGTGTGACAGAACTGACTTTTAGAATTACTGAAGACTTTTTACCTGCCTTTTAGTTTTTTTTTTTTTTTTTTTTTTAAAGCTACATTAAATCGGTCTCTCTTAAGAGCCTTCTGTGCGTCATCTCTGCCCTTCATGGCATCGCGATTCGTACTATTTATCCATGGGGCGAAGAGTCGGCGTATTCCTTTGGTTATCATCGGAGCACAGCTGTCTAAATTACTATTAAATACCGAGGTTAAAATATTGACTTATTCGTTTACATGATCTGTTTGAAGTATATGGTTCAAGTTATGGGCTTCATAGTTTAGAGAGAGAGAGAGAGAGAGAGAGAGAGATGGAGAATAAGATTAGAAGTGGGATGAAAGAGCAAATTAGCAACAAAGCGAAGAAAGGACAGAGAAGACAATCAGCATAAGATGCGAGAGGAGGAGTGGAAAAGGGGGAGAAGGGGAAGGAAGAATAAAGTAGAATGATGAAAGGAAGAAATAGAGGAATGGAAAGATAAAAAGAGAAGTGGAAAGAAAGGAAAGACAAGGAAGAGGTAGAGAGGAAGATGACAGTAAAATGATGGAAGGAGATACGATAATATTCTAGAACAACTCCCCCCCTCAAAACACACACACACACACACACACACACACACACACACACACACACACACACACACACACACCGTGTTAAAGGAACGAAAAAATAAAATAGCAGTCGTGCGCAACTTAACAACCATTTATTATACCAGAAGGCACTGTATATATCAAGATAATTTCAGAAGAAGTGAGACGCTATGTTTGTGTCATAAAAGTTATACGGTACATAAATATAATGTGAATCTCATTACTGAACTTCACATTAAAGTTCCTAGGTGGTGGTGATGGTGGGGTGAAAGGGAGGGGTGGGAGGAAAGGGTAAGGGAAGGAGCGAGGCAGAGGTGGATGGCGGAGTGAACTAGGAGGAGTGAGGAAAGATGGGGTGATGGGAGAGGAGGAGTGGGAACAAGAATGGTTGAGAAGGAGTGCTGGTGAAGTGAGAGGGAGGTGTGTGTCGTGGGGTGGGATGGGAGAGGTGAAGAAATATGGGGTGGTGAGAGAGAGGGAGTGCGAGAATGAATGGTGACAGAAAAAGGAGAGGGTGTGGTGGGGTAAGGAGGAGGGGTGTGTGGTTAGGTGGGAAGGAGTGGTTGCTTGGTGGGATGAGGGGGAGGGCGGGAGGGTGAAGGGGTGAGAGGGGAGGGGGGAGAAAAAATAAGGTAATGGGAGAGGGTAAGTGAAAGGATTATGGTCAGAGGAGGCGGGATGTGTGATGGGGTGAGGGATGAGTTTGTGCTTTGGCTGGGAGGGGAGGTGTGGGTGGTGAGGTGAAAGGGAGAGAAGGTTGATGGAGGGGATGGGGAGAGGAAAGATTGGGTGATGAGAGAGGAGGATGCAATAGGACGAATGTTGAGAAAAGGAGGAGGGGATATTGGGGTGATCGGAGAGGGGGAGAGCTTGGATGAATACTGAGAGGAGGAGGGGGTGTGGTCAAGTGGGAGGGGTGAGGCAGGTGTTTTGTCCCTGTGTAATTAAGATTATGCCTTGGCTCTTCTAGTGGGTGAATA
>NC_136970.1:14515414-14520414 GCF_032717465.1 Coenobita brevimanus | reverse complement strand
CATCCATCCCATCGAACTCTTCATCGATCCATTATCTGTCTGTCTGCCTGTCTCACAAGGTTAAAAACAAATAGCAGGACAAGTGCTGGGGACTAGTCTCAGGCAAGTGGGATGTGTGTGTGTGTGTGTGTGTGTGTGTGTGTGTGTGTGTGTGTGTGTGTGAGAGAGAGAGAGAGAGAGAGAGAGAGAGAGAGAGAGAGATGTGGATTGAAAAAAAAAAAAAATTTGCACTTATTAAGCACACGCATCCACATATCAGCAAGATGAAGCAAAAAGCAACCCTAGACACACACACACACACACACATTCACACACACACACACACACACACACACACACACACACACACACACACACACATGCACAATGTAGCAAAGAAAGAAAATCAAAATTTCCATTTAATTTTGCTTCTTTCTATATGTTCCTCCAGAAGCCAAGGCGAGTGTGGAAGTTAAGTGGGAGTGGGATCCCATAGCTGAGGAGAAGAAGGAGGAGGAAGGGTTGGAGGAAAGTAAAGGACTGAGAAAAATAATAATGTGGAGGAAGGCAATGATGAGGGAAAAGAAAAGAAGATGATGAGGACGAAGCGAAGAATACATATACCGGTATTGATGATTAATGATAAAGTTTTGTAATAAATTATAACATTATTATTATTATTATTATTATTGTTGTTGTTGTTGTTGTTGTTGTTGTTGTTGTAGAGACGTTACGACAAGCAACGGAAGTAGGTGGAAGGAAACACCGGTGCAATAGAGGTGAGTTTCATTCCCAACTAGTTTCGCCTGTGGCTTCTTCAGGGGTACTGAAGAAGCCACAGGCGAAACTATCTGGAAATCAAACTCACCTCTATTTCACCCGTGTTTTCTTCCACCTCCTTCCCATTATTATTATTATTATTATTAAGATGATTATGCAGATGTTGGTGATGATGATGGTCATGATTACGTTACTGAAGATTAAGAATATCGTGATGTTAATGGTGATCGTGAAGTTGGGTGAGAGTGCAGGGGAGGTGGACAAACAGACCTATTCATGGGTCACAAATCAATCATATGCTTCTAGTCACAAGAGTGCAGGAGAAGGAGGTCGGGGAGGAAGAGAGGAAAGTGAACGAGAGGAATGGGATGATCAGGTGGATAAGGACAGTGATAGTCTAATGCAAAGGAGAAAGATGATGATGATGATTATGGTGACAAAAAGAAAATGTGCATGTCATTGGCAAAAGTGAAGAAAATAAAGGGGAAGAGATAAAAAGGAGATGATGAAAGAAACTGAGAGGGGGAGGGAAATGATGATGAAAGGAGAGCTATCACTGCATCATATTATTAGAGGCAAGATTAAAGGAACAAGTCAACAAAGGATTGATGAGGAAATATGAAAGGAGGCAAGGGAATAGAAGGATGATTGCACAGAGAAATAAATAATGCCGCGATATCAATTGATGCAAAAACATTATTAGGGTATTGTAACAAGACAAATCTGGTAGAGAGAATATAGAAGGGAAACGAGACAGAAATAAGTAAAGGTATGAAAGAAAACGAAACTAAAAATATCTAAGAGAAGACATAGAAAACACAAGTAATACGAGCAGGGGAAAGAAAGAAAGAAAAAAAAACATGAAAAAAATCGTTTTAACGTGAAGAATGAATCAAGATGAGAAAAAAAAAAAACAAAGAAAACGAATGAAAATAGAAATGTAAAACAGAAAAACGAAGAATTGCAGAGCTCTTAAAACTAACCAACCTTCGAAAAAGGAAATTGATGGAGAAGAAAAGATTTAGGGGACCCAACAGAATAGAACAAAGAGAAAAATTAATAGGGGTTTTAAAATAACGAATTAAAAGTTGAAAACTGAAGGGAATAGAAGAAGGTAGCTCTTTAAACTCCTCACTGAGATGGTGTACATATAATATCATTCTTATAATCATCCGAAACTTTAATCAAAGTACTGAATTAACACAGAACTGGAGGGTATAAAATTAGTCATCATTATACTCCTTACAGTGCTGGGTGGGCTCTCTCAGTATGAATAAAATAACAGTCTGAATTTATGAACAATAGAATGGAAATGATTTAGTTAATACTGAAAGGCGATGAGAGAAGACGGAATGGTGAGTACAACAGTCTTGATTATCCCTTTCACTGCAGTGGTTGTGCCAGAGAATTATTTTGAGCAAATGGACTTGAAGAACTAGGAGCAGAAGACCTGGCAGGAAAGGAAAAGGAAATACAGAAATATGAGAGAGAGAGAGAGAGAGAGAGAGAGAGAGAGAGAGAGAGAGAGAGAGAGAGAGAGAGAGAGAATATGATGGAAAGAAGGACGATAGGTAGAAAGGAAGGACTGGTAGGAGGGAGTAAAGTTAAAAGGGGAAGGAAGGAAGGAAGGAAGGTAGAAAGGATGGAAGGAATGTCGAAAGGTAGGGCGGAAGGAAAAAAGGACGATCGGAAGGACGGAAGGAAGAAATGAAGGAGGGAAGAAAATGGAAGGAAGGAAGGAGGGAGCAAGCTAGAAGGAAGGAGGGAAGGAGAGAAGGAAGGAAGGAAGGAAGGAAGGGTGAAAGGAACGAATGAATGAAGGAAGGAGGGAAGGAAGGAGGGAAGAGAGTGAACGACAAAACAGATATGATGGAGATGTCTGGGAAGGAATACTGAGACCATCAATCTTTCATTCTTCTTTCTCTTCCCCTTCATTCTTCTGTACATTATTCTTCCTTCCATTCAAACTCTTCCTTCATTCATCTCTTGACTGTACATTCCAACTTCCCTGTTCCATCCCATCTCCTTTATTTTTATTATTGTTATTATTATTATTATTATTATTATTATTATTATTATTATTATTATGATTATTAATAGTATTATTATTCCTGACCCTCATTCCTTCACTTCTCTCTCCCCTTCTTCATTTTTCCCTTTATTTCTGTCTACTTTCATTCCTTTCACTCTTTCCCCACCCTATGGATCCATTATTTCAGCTCCAGCTTTCATTCGTTCTCTTTTTCTTCATTCTCCTGTTCCCTCCATCCCTTCCTCCTCTCGTCTCTCTTCCCTACCCACCTTCTCTCTCTCTCTCTCTCTCTCTCTCTCTCTCTCTCTCTCTCTCTCTCTCTCCTTTAACTTACAATTTTAATAACTTTATGATCGGAGTTCGTCTCGACGTAGGAAGGCAACCTCTAATAATATGAAGGTTCTCTCACACACACACACACACACACACACACACACACACTCAGAAAGAGAACACTCCAGGCCTCGTCTGTACCAGCTCAGCCAGATAACAGAAATCTCGATAAAGTCAGTGTGGAATCCAAATAATTTTCTTGTAACCTGTTCTCTCTCTCTCTCTCTCTCTCTCTCTCTCTCTCTCTCTCTCTCTCTCTCTCAATGTCACACACACACACACACACACACACACACACACACACACACACACACACACACACACACACACACACACACACACACATCCCACTTGCCTGAGACTAGTCCCCAGCACTTCTGCTATTTGTTTTTAACCTTGTGAGACAGGCAGACAGACAGATAGTGGATCGATGAAGAGTTCGATGGGATGGATAAATAGGTTAGTATATGAAGAGATTATATAAATACGGCAGAATATTTGAAATGAGAGAGAGAGAGAGAGAGAGAGAGAGAGAGAGAGAGAGAGAGAAAGAGAGAGAGAGAGAGAGAGAGAGAGAGAGAGAGAGAGAGAGAGAGAGAGAGAGAGAGAGAGAGAGAGAGAGAATTAATATAGTGATGCGAGGTATAGCGTCCATGTAAAGTAATAGTTACATTATATGTCCACTCTGATCCCACCTGGCTGGCTTGCAATACAGCACCACCTGCATAATAATGCTGATGATTGGTGCAATACAGTACCACCAGCATAATATTGCTGATGATTGGTGCAATACAGTTCCACCTACATAATATTACTGATGATTGGTGCAATACAGCACCATCTGCATAATATTGATGATGATTGGTGCAATACAGTACCACATGCATAATATTGCTGATGATTGGTGCAATACAGTACCACCTGCATAATATTGCTGATGATTGGTGCAATACAGTACCACCTGCATAATATTGCTGATGATTGGTGCAATACAGTACCACCTGCATAATATTGCTGATGATTGGTGCAATATAGCACCACCTGCGTAATATTGCTGATGATTGGTGCAATACAGCACCACCTGCATAATATTGATGATGATTGGTGAAATTAATGGATGGCATTGATGCTAACACACCTGGCTGGCCTGCAATGCCCACCTGCATAATATTGCTGATGACTGGTGCAATTAATGGATGGCAATGATGTAATAACGGGTACAAGCAGACCTGAATACCCAGATCGAATTATATAACATCGTTGCGCCATGTGGGAGGATTATTAGTTCACCATATATAACATTATTCGTTGTGTTTTATCAGACGCACAAATGCGTGGGCAATAAATCTGCCCAGCTATTTAGGATCAAAACATGAATTTTTAAAATCAAGAATTAAACGGAATGTTGGACTGGAGTAGAAGGAAAGGCAACAGGAAATGAAATGAAAAATATGTGATTGGGGTGCAGAAGCCAGTGAGAGAGAGAGAGAGAGAGAGAGAGAGAGAGAGAGGCGAGGGACCGTGTGTGTGTGTGTGTGTGTGTGTGTGTGTTTTGTTCACATAAACCTCTTAAGAAAATGGGTCGCCTCTTACGCTGAGACATTTTTAAAAGGCGAAGTTACTGAAAATGTAATTAAGCTAAACATATAAGATTAGAGAGAGAGAGAGAGAGAGAGAGAGAGAGAGAGAGTTTCATGTATGAGATAGATAATTTGCGCCAAAGAAATTGATAAAAAGAATAAAAAATCTTTCCTAGACGACTCATACGTCATCTGCCTGAAACTTGATGTTTTTTTTTTTTTTGTACAATAAAACGTGAAGAAATCTCATCTCCTTATGAATATAGCCAGTGCTTGATGTTTATATTCACTCACAC
>NC_136970.1:14330414-14510414 GCF_032717465.1 Coenobita brevimanus | reverse complement strand
GAAATTTTTTTACAAAGTAATAGGATTGCAGGTACGAAAGTGGTACACAAACAGAATGGAATAAAAAGGAGGAAGTTAGTAGAACCATGTCATGACAAGTATATAAACAAGATGATAAAGATGATGTACTCAAATGTGGATGGAATGGTATCTAAATTACTAGAGATGAATGATTATGCAAGAGAAAATGAACCACAAATAATATGCCTAACTGAAACAAAATTAACACCAAGGATATCCAATGACATACTAAACTTAGAGGAATACAATATATGGAGAAGAGACAGAAATTTAAGAAAAGGAGGAGGAATTATAATATTAACTAAGAAAAATCTAAAAGTCAATGAAATAAAACTAGATATACCATCACAAGTAGAACTGATTGCAGTAGAGATCAACACATCTGAAGGTAAAGTAATTGTAGCCAATTTGTACATGCCACCCAGATCAAACACATGGGAAAGAGATGAATATGAGGACCTGGCAGAGAGTACAATTCAGAGTTTAAGATCATTACTACATAAAATGGAAGAGAAATCGGAAAGAATTATACTAACTGGGGATTTTAATACAAATATAAATTGGAATACTCTAGACATAATTAGCCAAGAAAGCTGTTGGGACCAAAAGCTCCTGGATCTCGTGCAAGAGTTTTTCCTAACGCAACATTTGAGGGTAACCATCAGAAAAAGAGGACTTGATGTACCTTCAGTGCCCAAAAACAGTTTGAGGAGGATATAATAAATAAAAGTAGTGATCAACCAAAGCTGTTTTACAGCTATATCAGAAGCAAAACCAAAGTAAAAGATATATTGCAATCCATTACGGACGAGGGAATCACTTATACACAAGAGAAAGATAATTGTGAAGCACTAAATAAGAATTTCCAATTAGTTTTTACAGAAGAAAAAAAGTTTGAGAGGGACTATGTGGAACATGCATGTCCACACATACTACCAGATATACAAATAGCAGAAAAAGTAATACAGGAGGAGTTAAGTAGATTAGACAGAGGAAAAGCAAGTGGTCCTGATGAAATTTCATGTTCGGTACTACGAGAATGTGCAAAGGAGTTAAGTAAACCATTATTTTTAATTTTCAAGAAATCCTTGAGTCAAGGTAAGCTACCTGATATTTGGAAAAAAGCAAATATTGTTCCCTTATTCAAGAAAGGAAACAGACAAAATCCACTCAACTACCGACCAGTATCACTGACCAGTTTTGTAAGCAAGGTATTAGAAAAGCTTATAAGAAAAGCTTGGGTAAATCATCTAGAAGAACACAGTATGATAACAGAAAGACAGTTTGGTTTCAGAAAAGGAAAATCATGTGTTACTAATCTGTTGAGCTACTATGACAGAGTAACAAACACAATACAGGAAAGGGAAGGATGGGTGGACAGTATCTATTTAGATTTCAAGAAAGCTTTTGACACAGTACCACACCAAAGACTTTTATGGAAACTGTACCATCAAGGAGGAATTCGAGGCAAACTGTTTTGTTCGATGCAAGACTTTCTCATAAAAAGAGAAATGAGAACAGTACTATGAGGAAACTACTCATCATGGAAAGAAGTGACTAGTGGAGTACCACAGGGTTCAGTGCTGGCACCAATCATGTTTTCAGTGTATATAAATGATATAAACAGTAACACTGGAAATGAGAGCTATCTGAATATGTTTGCAGATGATGCAAAAATACAAAGGAGAATTACTAACACAGACTCTTGTAAAGAGCTACAAGAAGAATTAAATAAACTTCATGAATGGAGTAGTACATGGCAAATGGAATTCAATGTGGACAAGTGTCATGTAATCAAGTTTGGTAAAAGTGGAAAAAGACCTGATTGGGATTATAAGTTAGGAAATAAAACCCTATACACATCAGAAAGAGAGAAAGACCTCGGTGTGATTATCAATAACAGACTATCTCCGGCTGACCACATCAGCGAGAAGGTACGGAACATGTATACACTGCTTGCAAATATGAGCATAGCATTCACATACATAAATGAAGACATGCTAAGAAGGATAATAACATCATTCATTAGACCAACCCTGGAATATGCATCAGTAGTCTGGAGTCCTCATCTCAAAAAGCACATAGACAAGATTGAAAAAGTTCAAAGGGCCGCTACAAGATGGATACCAAGCTTAAGGGGCCTAAGCTACGAAGAAAGACTAAATAAACTGAATCTACCAACACTACAGGAGACAAGGAAAAGAGGTGATATGATAATGCTATATAAGTGCATATCAGGGAAGGAGAAAATAGACATAAATGATTACTTAACATATGGAGAAGCATCAGCAAGAGGACACTGCAAAAAACTGCATAAGAAGAGAGGTGATAAAGACGTAAGGAGATTCAGTTTCCCAAACAGAGCAATTGATCAATGGAATGCACTACCGAATGAAATAGTGTGTGCCAAAACAATTCACAAATTTAAGGATATGTACGATAAATATGGTTTAAGACACGGGACAGTACGAGCTTGACTCATTCCTGTAAAGATACAATTAGGTAAGAACACACACACACACGCCCGTTTTTGTTGTTTGCTCTCAAAGAAGCAGTTTTGTGTTTACTGCTACGAACTCTGTAGCACCAAAGTAAATTAACAAATCCCTGGAATACAGAACCACTCTCCTGTGTATTTGAAGATTTGGAGGCCATATTTATTTCTGTCGTGTCACAGAAATGCTGGCAACTCTTTTCAGATACTTGAAATTCAACGAAACTTTCCCGATTTTTGTGAAACTGGTTTGAAGTGACAGTGCTGGAGAGAAAGTAATAGTCATCATTATAAACTTTTTTCAGTCAACTACTATTACTTGTACTTGTTAGCCTTGTGTGCTTAAGTTTTAGATATTTGCATATTGCACCATGTTTTCTTGTTATCTTTCCTATGCCTCAATCCCTCGGCTGCCTCTTCGTTATCATATTTTTTCATATCATCTGCTTCACTGGAGATATGACCTAACCATGCCCAATGCCACTTTTTACGACAATTATAGTGACAGCAAGGCCCGACCATGAGACAGGAAGACCCGACCATGATCATTTGTATCATGCCCTTTATATGACAGATTCAGTGAGAACAATATGTTGATGTAAGAATGTATGTCTAGAATGTAAGAGAATCATTCACGGCAGTGTGTTGATGCGAGCTGTGACGTATGACAGTGACTGGAGGACACTTTTAGGAAAGGATAAATAAGATTGTGAGCAGTATATGTGAAGTACCTGAGGGATGCATGTTTGGAGTTGCCTGGAGAGATTGGTGGACAATATACGAGTATGTAAATAAAGCCAAGTGGTGGTAGTTCAGTTAGTTAAGCAGAAAAAAGTTATGTGGTTTAATCATATGGAGAATGAAAGGCTAACAACGAGAATGAATAGGAGCTAAGCTGATGGCAGAATGAGAACAAAACTGCCAAGAATGATGTGGAAAGCCAGCCTCTTCACTTCAAGCACGTTGATTGCATTTGATTCTTTTTTTTTTTTTTTTTTTTTGACGATTTTGTTAAGCATGGGAGAGATTTGCTCAATTTAAGGTGTTAGATATTGTGTCAATTATCCCCTTAGCTATTCTTCTTAACCTAAAAAAAGTCGTTTTGTAATCGACTCTGTCACAGGGTTTTTGAGAATATGCAATATTAAACTCCTACTAATTCCCCCCCTCCTGCCCAAGCCGAAGCCCCTATGGACTCAATGTGATAATCCAATATTTGAGAGCATATTTGTATGTGATATTGTCAGTGGAACATAGATATGTGTCACGAAAAGGAATTATGTTCATTATCAATCGTTAGGCTTAGAGGCTATATGAGTGTTCACTGTTTCAGGGCTTCGCCTCTCACCCTCCCCAAGGCCCTATGGCGTGATGACAAATACGTATATAATGAAGCCAATGCATAAACTGTATTTTGTGTGAAAGATATTGTGGCTGGCTTGGTGAAATTATGGATTTAGTTAGCATTATGGACGCCATGAACCATAGTGTGGAATGGGGCGGCATCACGTACAGTTTTTATAGTCGGGAAGGGAGAATTAGAGGTGTTTAGGGATGGAATTATTGTGATTCTGATAGTGAAAATGCATATGGAATTGTGTGAAATATACGCCAAACATGTTCCGGGTGATCGTGAAGCAGTGTGGTTGTGCCAATACAATAGAGTTGCATCGTACTCTCCCGGTGAAGGATGCTGCATCGCAGTCACGTTGAACCATAGTAAGGAAGGAATTGCGGAGGTTAGGGTGGAATCATTGTGGTAGTCATGTATTTCTGTATGACACTGTGTGAAGTGTAAGTGAAATGTGCCACATATCCTCATGACGGCATAAATTATGGTGAATAGTGTAGGTGAGCGATACTTTAGTGGCAGGTGTGCTTTGAAAGGTAATGATGCCAAGGAATGAAGGGACATCAGTGAACATGTACTGTAGCTTGGTCTGACATTTAGTGATAAATTATACTTTATGTATTATATACGTGAACCGTGCCGCGAGTGTTCATTTAGGTGCGTAGCATAGGTGAGCGGTACTTTACCGGCAGGTGTGCTTTGAAAGGTAACGATGCCAAGGAACGAGGGACGTCATTGAACAGGTACTGTACCTTGGTCTGACATTCAGTAATAAATTATACTTTATGTAAAATATACGTGAACTGTGCCGTGAGTGTTCATTTAGGTGCGTAGCATAGGTGAACGGTACTTTAGCGGCAGGTGTGCTGTGAAAGGTAACGAGGCCACGGAACGAGGGACGTCAGTTGAAAGGTACTGTACCTTGCAATATCGGGCAACCACGGACGTCAGTGGACAGGTAGTGTACCTTGTTAAAACAATTGCTGAAATTTATGATTCTTCTCTAAAATGTTTGTGATATGTGCCACGAGTGTTCGTGGAAAATATTGTATCATGTGTTGGGGGAACGTTTGAGGAAAGAGGAGAAAATATGTCTGTATATATATATATATATATATACAGTAAAAGTCCAATTCTTTGGCATCCATTTCCCCGGCAAATCTGACATTTCGGCAGTTTTGAGAAATGGTCCCCTTTACGAAAATTTCTGATCGTTCGGCAGATTTTCTGATTTTTTTTCGTCAGTCTTGAAATTCTCCATGAGGCTCGCCAGCTAGCTACCCGCCTTTACCCGCCTTAGTGAGTGAGATAGTGGAAGTAATGGAACGAGTCTACCACTGCCATGAAGCTCAGAGGCTAGCTCATTCTCCCATAGCATAAAGAGAGGACAATCATGTAGTGAGTCTAGCATGGGAAAGAGAATCTGTTTCGCCATTCTTCCGAGTTGTTGCCATGCTGCTGCAGACATCTCTCAATTCTTCTGTGTGCTTTTTGAACTTCGTACCGAAATTTATCTGAGATTACTATCCGAGTGTGCTGTAAGCACCGTAACATCAGACAGGAGCATTGTAACACCTGAGTGGACCAGCCATGTGTTGTGAACAGTATAAACATCTGCGTGCTTTGAAAATGGCCTCCACGAGTGGAAAGTTAACTGGTCTTAGCAAGAATATGTAAATAAGGAACCTACTATAAGTTTAGGTCAGTGCATGTGAACTTGTAGGCCTACTGCACCATTACATACGTAAATAAGGAACCTGCTATAAGTTTAGGTAAGTGCATGTGAACCTGTAGGCCTACTGTACCATTACATTTATATGCAGTATGTTCACTAATTTCTTTATTTTTCATATTCTTGTATAGTACTGTATTCATTACAGTATTGTACAGTATCAAACAGTATACAGTACTCTCTCCAAACACATTTGTAATGTTATGAGTAGTGATGATAGTGTTCACCGAAACATATAAGGTATTGAGTGGGTAGGGTTATTGATAATTCGGCAATTTTGATTTTTCGGCACTTGCCTGGTCCCATAATGCCGAAAAATCGGACTTCTACTATATATATATATATATATATATATATATATATATATATATATATATATATATATATATATGTTTATATATGTGAGGGAGTATATCATGTGTGGGGAGAACCTTCAGATATTGTGTGGGAGTATATTATGTGCGTCGTGAAACCTAAGGGAAGGAGGTTTGAAAAATAAAAAAATAAAAATTATATATATATATATATATATATATATATATATATATATATATATATATATATATATATATATATATGCAGACTAACCACGGGAGAAATGAAAGGAGCGACAGTGAGTACTTTCGTATATTACATCCTCAGACAGAGTGAGACAGAAATGTAAAGGGTAGAGGTCTTTTATGCACACCCGCGGCAGGTAGTGGCACACAGAACAATGGATGACCTGAATTTTTACCTGCAGCTTAATTTAGGGTCACCTGCAGCAGGGAGTGGAACACAACAAAGGATGACCTGAATCTAAAAATACACGTGACAAAGGAGGAGGGAGTAGGAGGGGAGGAAAAGGGAGTGGGAGGGAGGGGGAAGGGGAGAGGGGGGAGGGATAAATACTGCTGCTTAACTTAAGACCTAGAGAATTAATGCTTGGTGTGTCCCACACAGGTGTGACTACACCACCAGGAGATGACAGGGAACAATCACGTGTTAGTCTGGGGGATAATGCTTTAAAATTAATTCAGTTAACAATTTATCACACTTAAAATGATCATAGCTCATGTTTACATTCTTTTCATATGTGCCAGAAATTAGACGAGATTCTATTACATTTCTTTCATCTAAGCTTTTTGATCTTGCTAGAATCTTGGAGCCTGTCCAGTCAATATGGTGATCACTGGATGCTTTGTGCTGAAATAAACCACTACTCTGTTGGGCTGTTCTTACACTGTATTTATGTTGTTAGATTCTAGTTTCCAAATCTTTTCCAGATTGTCCTATGTAAAATTTGTTACAACTTTTACACGGGATTTTTTAAACAACGCCTGAATTACTGAAAGCGCTGTTCTTGATGAGGGTTTTTTTAATGGTGTTCTCATATTTGACTACTACTTGTACATTGAGTTTCCTCAGTGTGTGAACAACTAAAAAGTGATCCAACTGAAAAACAAAGTAGAAAATTCCATAAAGAAATCAAGACTTTGCTAAGAGGAAGGGATGACTTGATCAAACAGTTCTCTGTGCAAATTCTATCTGCACCATATATGTATGGCTTGATTAAAACTCACAAACCAAACAACCCCATCAGGCCAATTGTAAGCTCTGTAGGCTCTACGACATACAAGCTTTCCAAGTGGCTTGTAACACTGTTGTTCCCCTGTTGTAGACACTATCTCTGATTCATTTGTACAAAACAATAAGGATTTGGTAAGTTAAAATCTCTAAATGTCATGTACCCCTACAAATTAGTCAGCTTTGATGTTAAATCATTATTCACAAATGTTCCTGTTGATGATGTTTTAACTTTCCTGCCAAGCATTCTGGGTAGTAACACTGATGGTATTCCCTCTGAAAACATTATCAAGCTACTTAAATTGTGCATTGTGAACTCTTCTTTTACTTTTGAAGGTAAATTTTACACACAAAAATTTGGTATGGCCATGGGTAATCCCCTCTCCTCAGTTCTGGCAAATATTTACATGGAGTACTTTGAGAAACATTTACTGATCTCCATAAAGGAGCAAAACATAGTTTGGCTACGATACGTTGATGATATCCTGTGTTTCTGGCCTAACAGTCTTCCCATTGATGAATTTCTCCTGCAATTAAATTCTTTAGTTCCATCGATTAAATTTACTCATGAGATGGAAATGGATAATGAATTGCCATTTTTGGATGTAAAAGTCATCAGGGACCAAAATGTTTTGAAGACTAAGGTATACAGAAAACCTACAAATATTATGTCATATGTTCATTACTATTCAAACCATCATATTAATGTAAAAAGATCTGTGTTCATATCCATATACCTAAGAGCATATAGAATTTCAGACCCAGAATTTTTAGATCAAGAACTAAAAATGATTCAGAGTATTGGAAAGAAGCTAAAATATCCACAAAACATACTAACTCAGTGCCACAATACAGCCAAGAAACGATTCCTTGAAGGGAAAACTAATAAGCCAGATCGCCAGAACATTCAAAGAACCCTTGTCCTCCCCTTCCATGAAAATTTTCTTGATGTTGTTCACATACTGAGGAAACTCAATGATCAATGTACAAGTAGTATTCAGATATGAGAACACCATCAAAAAAACCCTCATCAAGAACAGCCCTTTCAGTAATTCAGGCGTTGTTTACAAAATCCCGTGTAAAAGCTGTAACAAATTTTACATACGACAATCTGGAAAAGATTTGGAAATTAGAATCTCACAACATAAATACAGTGTAAGAACAGCGGAGGGTTAGTGCCCCTCCCCGGAAAACAACTAACTAAAAAAACAAACAAGAAGCCTCGGACAAGGACTGACCAAACGATGACGACCCAGGACCGGAAAAGGACTTGGTAATGAGTACATGGAATGTAAGAGGAGCGAATGATGAGGTGAAAGAGAGAGAGATTGTCCAGGTGCTTGAGGGTGCGAAAGTGGATGTATGTGGAATAACTGAAACAAAATGGAGAGGAGAAAGTGTGAGAGAATGGGAGTATGGATGGGGTATATGTGCAGGAGTAGGTGAGAATGAGAGGGCAAAGGAAGGAGTATGTATAGTTGTGAGTAAAAGATGGAAGAGGAGCATAAGACAGTATGGATCAGTTGGGTCAAGGATTGTGTGGGTAAAGTTGAAAGTTGGAATACAAATGTGGGCGATTGTGTGTGTGTATGCACCAACGCAAGATCGTGCTAGAAGAGTGAGAGAAGAATTCTGGACAAATGTGGAAGTGTGCATGGAAAAGTTTGGAAGGAATGAGAGAGTGTTTTTGATTGGTGATATGAATGGTAAAGTTGGGAATGTGAAAGTGGGTAGAATAGTTGGTGAGTGGGGTGTGCCTGCTGAGATAGATGAGAATGGGAGTGTGTTATTGGACAATTGCGCTGGGAGGGGGTTGGTGATAGCCAATACCCTCTTCAGGCATAAAATGATCCACAGATATACATGGCGAGTGATGAGAAGGGTGGGTGGTGAACTGAATGAAAGGAAGGCAATGATTGATTATGTGTGTGTGTGGATGAAAGGATGCGAAGATGTGTAAAGGATGCAAGAGTGTATAGAGGTTGGGGGAGTGGACTTTCTGACCACTACTTGGTGGTGGCCAGAATTAGAATGCAAGTAAGATGGAGGAATAGAAGAAGGGAAAGACGAGAGGAAGGAGTAGTTGCAAGGAGACTGGAAAGGTTACAAGAGGATGAGAAAAAGGCAGAGTATAAGAGAGAAGTGGAGGAACGATTGGGCAAATATGAATTGGAGCAGATGGGAGACGTGGAAGGTGTGTGTAAAATATTTACAGAAAAAGTATGTGCAGCATGTGATGTGGTGCGTGGAAGGAAGAGAAGACGGAGGGGGTGCAAGGAACAGCGTGGTGGACTGAAGAGGTGAAACAGGCTGTGGCACAAAAGAAGAAAGCATACAATGAATGGATGAGAAATAGGGGCGTGGAAGAAGTTGAGAGGTGGAAGAGAGAGTTATATGTGGAAAGAAAGAGAGAGGTGAAAAGATTAGTAAGAGAGAGTAAGAAGAGAGTGGATAAGGAATTTGGAAGGAATTTGAGTGTAAGGTGGAGGGACTGTAAGAAAATGTTCTGGAGAGAAGTGAAAAGAGTAAGACAGGGTGGAAGTGAAGTTACCAGGGGAGTGAAAGATAAAAATGGTAGATTACTAGTGGAGAAGGGAGAAAAAGTGAACAGATGGAGAGAACACTTTAAGGAATTGTTGAACGTAGAGGATGGAATTAATGCGAGTATAAGTGGCTGGGGAATGGCTGGGAGAAGGAGGGAGGTGAGAAGACAGGAAGAAATCAGTAGGATAGAAGTTGTGGAAGCAATGAAGAAAGTTAAATCGGGGAAAGCCCCAGGAATTGATGGAGTGTGTGGTGAAATGCTGAAGCATGGGGGAGAGATAGTAGTTAAATGGATGTGGAAGATGTGCAGATTGGCCTGGCAGGAAGGTAGAGTCCCGGAGGATTGGAAGTCAGGTATAATTATTCCCTTGTACAAAGGAAAAAGGGAAAAAGAAGTGTGTGGTAATCATAGGGGCATTTGTCTTCTTAGTATAATAGGAAAAGTGTATGGTAGGATACTTATAGACAGAGTTAGAGAAAGAACAGAGAAATTAGTTGGAGAAGAACAGGGAGGCATTAGGAAGGGAAGAGGTTGTGTAGATCAGATATTCATTCTTAGATCTTTAGTGGAAAAGTTTCTAGAGAAGGGAAAGAAGTTGTATGCGGCTTTCATGGATTTGGAGAAAGCATATGACAGGGTGGATAGACAAGGATTGTGGAAAGTGTTAAGAATATATGGAGTAGATGGGAAGTTGTTGAATGCTGTGAAGAGTATGTACGATGGAGCGAAGGCTGCAGTGCGTGTGGATGGTGAACTAAGTGAATTTTTCTCTTTGAAAGTTGGTTTGAAACAGGGATGTGTCATGTCTCCATGGTTGTTCAATCTGTACATGGATGGGGTAATAAAAGAGGTATAAGGTAGGGTAGTGGATGTTGGAGTGGCCCTGGTGAGAGAGGATAGTGTTTGGAAACTCCCTGTATTGTTGTTTGCAGATGATACTGTGTTGTTGAGTGAAGACGAAGGGGAGCTGCAAGGCTTGGTGGATGAGTTTGAGAGAGTGTGTGAGAAACGGAATCTAAAGGTTAATGTAGGGAAGAGTAAAGTGATGGTCTTTGAGAGAGGTGAAGTTAGTGAATGTACAGCGAGGTTGGATGGTGAGGAATTGGAAAATGTGAGTACGTTTAAGTACTTAGGTAGTGTGATGAGTAAGGATGGAGGTTTGGAGGGTGAAGTGCTTGAAAGGGTACAGCAGGGAAGAAAGGTTGCTGGTTCTTTGAAAGCAGTGATAAGAAACAGGGAAGTGAGCATGGAAGTGAAAAAGTTACTACATGACAGTATTGTGATACCAACTCTAACGTACGGAAGTGAAGCTTGGACATTGTTGGAAGGACACAAGTCAAGAGTGAGAGTAGTGGAAATGAGTTATTTAAGAGGAGCCCGTGGAGTCACATGGAGAGACAGGCTGACGAATGAGGATATAAAGGAGCGTTGTGGTGTGGATGTGGATGTGATAGGAAGCGTTATGAGGAACACACTGAGGTGGTTTGGTCATGTGGAGAGGATGGAGGGTGAAAGACTGACGAAGAGAGTGTATGTGAGTGAGGTGGAGGGGGGAAGAGGGAGGGGGAGGCCGAGGATGAGATGGAGGGATGGGGTGGAGAGGTATATGAGAGAGGAGGGTGTGAGTTGGGAGCAGGGCAGTGAAATGGCGGGGGACAGGGCGACTTGGAGGCGATTTGGTTGTGGCCACCCCAAACGGGATTGAGGCGTCTGGCAATAGATAGATAGATAGAAGAACAGCCCAACAGAGTAGTGGTTTATTTCAGCACAAAGCATCCAGTGATCACCATATTGACTGGACAGGCTCCAAGATTCTAGCAAGATCAAAAAGCTTAGATGAAGGAAATGTAATAGAATCTTGTCTAATTTCTGGCCCATATGAAAAGAATGTAAACATGAGCTATGGTCATTTTAAGTGTGATAAATTGTTAACTGAATTAATTTTAAAGCATTATCCCCCAGACTAACACGTGATTGTTCCCTGTCATCTCCTGGTGGTGTAGTCACACATGTGTAGGACACACCAAGCATTAATCCTCTAGGTCTTAAGTTAAGCAGCAGTATTTATATCTCCCCCCTCTCCCCTTCCCCCTCCCTCCCACTCCCTTTTCCTCCCCTCCTACTCCCTCCTCCTTTGTCACGTGTATTTTTAGATTCAGGTTATCCTTTGTTGTGTTCCACTCCCTGCTGCAGGTGACCCTAAGTTAAGCTGCAGGTAAAAATTCAGGTCATCCATTGTTCTGTGTGCCACTACCTGCCGCGGGTGTGCATAAAAGACCTCTACCCTTTACGTTCTGTCTCACTCTGTCTGAAGATGTAATATACAAAAGTACTCACTGTCGCTCATTTCATTTCTCCCGTGGTTAGTTTGCATACATATCTTCACGGTGAGGTGAAATCTCTGCATATATATATTTATATATATATATACAGATATATATATATATATATATATATATATATATATATATATATATATATATATATATATATATATATATATATATATATATATATATATATATATATATATATATATATATATATATATATATATATATATATATATATATATATATATATATATATATATATATATATATTTATATATATGGCACACACCCCCGGACGCCAGTGAACAATTCTGAGACCGTGAAAAGACACTGAAAAGTTATCCTTTATGTGAACTGTTCGTAAAAGGTGCAGCGATTTCCTGTACAGAAAGATATTACATGATGTATGTAGTGCTACTCTCAATGAAAGGTGTTGCGTGACATTGAATAATATTTCTTCTTTTTCAGCAGAGAACCTAAAAAGCTCATACTTGACTTTCTGTGTCAGTGCTTGCCAAAATGGAGAAGAAAGGTCTGTCTTCTGACCAGTGGCAAAAGGTTCTCTTTGAGGAGGAGACCGAGAGCGAAGTAGGGGACGAGCTGAGCGATGTTCCAAGTGAGGATGAATGGGACGATGTCCAAGATGATTCCCCTCGGGCGGCATTGCCCACACTTCAAGAACGATGGGAGCAGACACCACCACCACCAGTGTCAGGACTATCGGCCCAATCATCGTTTTCATTTGGACGACAGACATTGCCTTGGCTTGGAACTCTCGCTCCTACAGCCATCGTGGTCTCTCCACCTCAAGCCTCCAGTTCCTCCTTGGCAGAGCCTATGTCACCGGAAGCAGGGCCTTGTTACACAACACTGGCACCTGCACGGTGCGCATTGTCTGTGGCGCAACTGGTGCAGGAGGGGACTGCCTGGTCAACAACGGCGCTGTCTCCGACAGCGTTCATGCCCCCGACGTTTTCCAGCAGCTGGAGACAGTCTCGTCCTCCTCATCGTCAGAACCCTCACCACTTCAATGAGGCCGGCGTGGTCCACGGCCCGGCTATGGGGGGCGGCCAAGCGGTGTCCAAAGAGGAACAAGCATGTTGGTACGCCGACCCACTGCCACCACTGTGGGAGGTGTTGCCACAACGGATCCAGGATGGAGCAGTGGCCCTTTCACACCAGCTAATGGGCCCTTCACAGGATCCCCATGACTGAAGGTGGATCCTCCAACAACTCTTCTCCAGTTCTTCCAGCTGTTCTTCACGAGGGAGTTGCTGACGTATTTCACCCACGAGACCAACAGCTACACGTCACTTCTGGGGACTGCGTTGGACGCATGGTTCATCTGCAATGAAGAGGAGATGGCCAAGTTCCTGGAGCTTTACTTTTTCATGGAGGTGATGAATCTCCCGAGCATCCGGTACTACTGGATGAGATCCCGCCTCCACAATTACCCCCTCTTTACACAAGTGATGAGTGGAAGGTGTTTCAGGGCGATCCTGACACACTTCCATGCCTTCAATTCACTTGTGATACCTCAGGACAATGAAGACTGGCTCATCAGGGTTCGCACTGTGATGGAGTACCTCCTTCAGCGGTTCCAGAACACCTACTTACCCGAGGAGCACCTCAGCCTGGACAAGGGCTCACTGCCATGGAAGGGGTGCCTAAGCTTCTGCGTTTACAACCCAGTGAAGCCCTCAAAGTATTCCATCAAGCTGTATATCCTGGCTGAGCCTTCCTTGGGTTACATCTGGAGAGGTGTATACGGGGCAGAAGAGGGCACTGGAGACCACCGTGTGGAGCCTCGTAGAACCGCTGAAGGATCAGGGATACAGAATTTACATGGACGACTATTATAACTCTGTATCCCTGTGCGAACACCTCTTCAGTGCAGGAACCTACGTGTGTGGGACCCTGTGCCTGGCAAGAGGAGCACTAAAGCAGCTGCAGGACATTGCCAGGACCACGAACCTGCCAGTGGGGCCATGACAGCGATGCACAAGGACAACGTGATGGTGTTGCTGTGGAAGGACAGGCGCATTGTCAACATGGTCTCCACCTTCCACAGCACAAGCACCATCCAGAAGCGGGTTCGAAGGAAGACCAGGGCTCCTGATGGGATGACAACCTATGTCCAGAAGACCATGGACAAGCCCGTCGTGGTGGATGACTACAATCGACACATGGGTGGGGTGGACCACTTCGACCAGATGGTCCAGTACTACCCCATCCAGTGGCGGACCGTGAAATGGACCAAGAAGATCACCTTCTACTTCATCCACATGGCCATTTTCAACGTGTTCGCCCTGTTCAAGAAGTGCTCATGTGGGTCAGTCAGTCTGCTCGAATTCGTGGAGGAGATAGTGGACAAGCTCCTCTACTTTGATGAAGCAGAGTGGCCCGCATCAGGGCACGTCATCCATCATGCCTCTGACCTTCCAACCCAACGGCCAGCAGGACATCCAGCACCTGTGGCACCTGCTGCAGCACCAGCACAGGTGCCATCACCACCGGCTCCTGCACCAACACCACCATCTCCAAGAGGAGGGCCAGGACAGGAGTCAGCACCATCATCACCTGCAGGACCAGCACAGGTGCTGAGAGAACCTTAACCAGTTCCTGGTCCGTCAGGAGAACCTGCTGCCGCTGCCATGCCCCGGCCTGCAGCTGCACCTTCAGGACAACAGGACCGGGGAACGCCAGGAGGACATCCAGCCAAGCGTCATCATTTCATCGATGACAGAGTACGGTTGGATAAGACACTGGGTCACCGACGGGAGAGGATCCCCAACCGGAGGAGGCTGCAGTGTACCCTGTGTTCCTTGGCGAAGATGAGGAGGGACACAAGTCACATGTGTCCTGTTTGTGATGTGGCACTGTGCGTGGGTGATTGCTTCGAATGGTACCATACCGAGCGACGTATTCCCTAGTGCAGTGTACACACACACACACACACACACACACACACACACACACACACACACACACACACACACACACCACACACACACACACACACACACACACACACACACACACACACACACACTAACACAGACACTCACACACACACTCACACACACACACTACCACACTTACACACAGACTAACACAGACACAGACACACACTCACACACACACTAGCACACTTACACACACACTAACACAGACACTCACACACACACTCACACACACACTACCACACTTACACACACACTAACAAAGACACACACACACTCACACACACACACACACACACACTCACACACACACACACACACACACACACACACACACACACACACACACACACACACACACACACACTTACACACACACTAACACAGACACACACACACACACACACACACACACACACACACACACACACACACACACACACACACACTACTACACGTACACACACACTAACACAGACACACACACACACACACTCACACACACACTAATATACTTACACACACACTAACACACTTGCACACACACACACACAAACACACTAACACACTTACACACACACTAACGCGGACACACACACACACACAAACACACACACACACACACACACACACACACACACACACACACACACACACACACACACACGCACACACACACACACACACACTCACACTCACATACACAACATACCTCCTCATCTTCCAATCCCACAAGGTCTTACAACTCCATCAGCATCTCTGGAGGAGGTGATTCTCCAAATTTTGTTGATATGTATATTGACCTATTATCATTACCCCTATAATTTTCAGACAAATATCCGTCTTCTCCTACATATTACACATATGACAGAAAGTAAAGCTTCATTAGCAGTAACTTGGAAAAAGTAGCGTTCATGTGTAGTAGGTTACAACCATAGAAAAACAACCTTGGAAGATTTTACAGTCTGTACATAGAAAAAAAAAGAAAAAGCCTTGGGAGCATAGTCTTTAGGCAAAGGGGGGGAAAACATTTTTTTTTTTTCGCTTGCTGTAAAAGTACGTACCGACCGGAAGAGTAATCTACCTTTGTCGTCCTATTACTCGAAAACTATTGGGCGTATCGACTTCCTGTAAGAACCATGAGAAAGAGAAGTAAATTCTACTTATGTTCATTTGCAGAATATAACCCTTTGGGAGCATTTTCTGTTGGAAAAGTTGGGGGAACAGACTTTGTTTTTTTTCCTAGCTAGCGGTAAAGTCAGAAGCGCTCGGAGGAGTAATCTCACTTTGTCGGCCAATCACTCGAAAACTATTGGACGTATCAATTTCCTGTATGAACCATGATAAAGAGCAGTTAATTCTACGTATGTTCATTTGCAGAATATAAGCCTTTGGGAGCACTTTCTGTTGGAACAGTTGGGGGAACAGACTTGGTTTTTTTCCTCGCTAGCGGTAAAGTCGGAAGCGCTCGGAGGAGTAATCTCACTTTGTCGGCCAATTACTCGAAAACTATTGGACATATCGATTTCCTGTAAGAACCCTGATAAAGAGCAGTAAATCCTACGTATGTACAAGACGTAATGTAATATCTATGATAAGAATTCGTTGTTACGTAGGCGGGAATATTGAGTATGCTATGCACACATCACAAAAGTGACATACGGACGCGAGTTCTCAGTCGTTTTTGGCAATTTACTCGAAACATGAGGCGTATCGAAACCATTTTTAGGTCATTAGAAAGCTGGTGAAATTCTGCATAATATTATGCAATAAAAACATAACATGTGCAGAAAAGTTCAGAATTTGAGC
The DNA here is from genome assembly GCF_032717465.1 of Coenobita brevimanus. Taxonomy (NCBI): domain Eukaryota; kingdom Metazoa; phylum Arthropoda; class Malacostraca; order Decapoda; family Coenobitidae; genus Coenobita; species Coenobita brevimanus. Next base: position 14,493,600 of record NC_136970.1, on the reverse strand, counting down.
TCCTTGAATTTTTTCAAAAATGGCTTTCAATTTTTGGTTATTTTCTCGAAAACTACAATCGTATCACAACCGGATTTGTCTCTTTAGAAAGCTGATGAAATTCTCTATCAAAACTTGAAATAACATATTCCTGTATGATGGAAGACATTCGAATGATGATGTTGGGAAGTGAACGTGATGTAGCGAAATGTTTATTCATGGCCGCTTAATGTTGTTTTATTCGTGTTTTCCTGTTTTTTTGTGGTGCTTATCAGCTAGAACAAACATCAACGAATAAGATGACATAGGTTTCATGGCAGTATATTGATGTTTGGGTGGCGAAAATAAGGAGAGAATACGAGTTATTTGCCGTGTGCGGGCAGCTGGGCCGGTCGGCCTCGCAGAAAAAGCAGTGCACCAGAAAACTTACTGAAACTTATCGTGCACGAGAGGGTTTAAAAGAGGTGCCAAATCCCTTATCATGAGCTCCTTACAAAATTCCTCCAGCCAGCTCGATCTCTTTTCAGTCCCTCAGCCTCACTGACTTCATACCTTGTCATAAAAAGGACTTTGTAGTTACTTGTAGAGAAGTTTTATATATATATATATATATATATATATATATATATATATATATATATATTGAACTTGTGGACGAGCGGTTGTTATAAGTGAGTAGATTTGAAGTAGATAATCTTGGTTCCCATTTGTCATGCAATGACAGGAGAGGTAAAGAATAGTATGGGACTATTTTTATTTGTCTTGGAAATATTAACAAAGTCTCTCACACACGAGTGAGTATAAGTAGAGTCCCGCTAGCTACCTCCCTGTCTCGCTCTCTCTCTCTCTCTTCCAAGTTGCTAAGCCTTTCTCCCCACTACCTGCCGATTCTATGGCCCCTCTCCTTCTGAGCTCTCTTTCCTAAATTCTGGTGTAGCAGGGGTCGTGTCACGTGTGTTCACTTGGTTGGAAAGTTCTAGAAGCCTGTGTGTGAGTATGTGTGTATGTGTGTGTATGGTCACGAGGCGCTGTCGTGTGCCTATAAAGCATTCCTTGAGTTAAGAGTGTGTAAGCATGTTTAGCATTGCTCGATTCTCGCAGACACAATACCTTCTCATCATCTGACTTCCTGCTTCTATCTGTCTCTCTATCTATCTATTTATCTATTTATCTATTATGATTTGTAATTATAATATGAAGTCCTAACAACCTCACTTCCTCACACTCTCATTCACCATATCCCTGCACCTTCTCCTTGGTCTACCTTGCCTCCCCCCTCCTTCATATAGATCAAATGTACCTTTTTCACCACTCTACTGTTATCCATTCTCTCCACATGACCATACCATCGTAGTACACTCTCTTCGATTCTGGTGTCCACAGACTTCTTCACTCTGCATCTTTCTCGAATCACATTATTTCATATCCTATCCACGCTCTGTACTCCACATAAATTTCCTCAGCAGTCCCATCTCTGCTGCTCTCACTCTTGACTTCATTTTCATGCCACACCATAGTTTCACATACACATGTTAAAGTTGGCACCAACACACCTTCATGTAGCCTCGTGCAGCTGCAACATTCAAGCCTCTGTTTCTTCCCAAAGCCTTCATAGCACCAGCTACTTTCCTACCTTGTGTCACTACTTTCCACTACTTTGGCACATTTTTCTCTCTTTTCTGTCACTGTACCCAGGTATTTGGACCCTTTCACCAATTCCAGTCTACCTCCATTCACTGTGGCATCACACTGGGAGACACCTTCTTTCTCAATAACCATCACTTTACTCTTTTCTACATTTACTCTCAAGGCATAACGTTCACTGACATCAGAAAAACTCTGCACTAGTCTACCAAGTTCTTGTCCGGTATTTGCAAGTAGTACTGCATCATCACCATACAAAATTTTTTAGATATTCCATCCATCACCATTCATTACCAATGCCATCCCTCACTCCATTACTCATGTTTTTACTTCTCTCATCACCCCATCCATAAATATATTGAACATTCCGGGAGACATCACACAACCTTGTCGCACACCATGCCCATTTACCCTTACATTTACTTCACTAAGATCATAAAAACTCTTGACGGCACCTATCAGTTTACAATCTACACCGTACATGCGTCGAACCTTCCACAATCCTTTTCAGTCTTTTTTGTTGTATGCTTTTCCCAGATCCATAAATGCCATAAACACCTTGTTGTCCTTCTCACAAGCTTTCTCCACTATTTGTCTCTGCAAATATTTGATCCACACATCCTCTGCCACGCCAGCTTGTTCATCACTCACCAGGACTTCTGATATCTCTCTTACTTTCTCTATAATAATTCTTCCGTATACCTTCCCAAGAACAGTCAGTAAACTTAAGCCGCGATAATTCTTGCACTCACTTCGCTCACCTTTATTTCTGTATAGGAATACAATCACAGTCTTTTTTTTCACTCTGCTGGCACACTTTCACTCATCAGTACCTTCTTACATATCTCCAACAAGCACTTCATTCCGGTCTCTCTTATACACTTAATCATATCTGCATACACCTCATCAACCAAAACTGTATTCCCATTTTTCAGCCGCTTCACATCGTTCTTCACTTCTGCGAGTGTCACGTTTCCTGGCACTGCATTCCTTCTCTGCACATCCCCCAAACCGATCATGTTTACAGTTGCTCTGCTCTCTCTATTCCCATTCATCAGGCTTTCAAAATATTCTTTCCATCTGGTCCTAACTTCATCCTCATGGGTAAACTTGCATCCTTCATACTTTCATATCTCTTTCCGTTGTCACTTCTACATTACCGAAACTCTGTCCAGAATAACTTCCTATTTTAGGAGTTATTTGCATTCGTTTTTCTTCCTACATCATCAATTACCTCCTTTTTCCTCTTCACTGGTCTCTTTGCGTGCTTCTTGAGATCAGTGTCTTCAGTTCTTCTTTTAATTGAGCCCCTGTTCTGTAACCTAACCACTCAAGCCACTTCTTCCTCTCTTCCTCCAATGCTGTCTTAACCTCTTCATCCCACCATGCCATAACTTCCTTCTTTTTTGTTACTCCTGCCACACCACACACCGCTTGATCATTCCTAACTAAACTATCCCTATATGCATTCCACAGGGTGTCCAGAACCATTTCATTCCAATTCACAGATTCCAACTCCTTTAATTTGGTCCTGTATTCATCTGCCATTTCTTTGATCCTCAGCTTCTCGACTTCCAGGCTTCTGCCTGACTGCTCCTTCCTCTCCTGCTCAGCCTCACTCCTTTCAGCTTGATCTTGCATTATATGATCTGACGACCTCCACATCGTCCTCTCACGGCCCTGGTATCAGCAACCATTTCCAGCATCGACTTCTCTATGATCACGTAATCAATCAGGCTCCTTTCAACACGATCCCCGTTCCCTCTATACCATGTACATTTATGTGCATCTCTGTGTTTGAAATACGAGTTACAAATGCACAACCACCTTTCCTGACACACATCCATTGGTTGCTTCCCATTATCAGATTCTCCGAGTACCCCATTAAGACTCATTACGTCATCCTCAGGACCAGTGCCTACTCTTCCATTCATACCGCCCATTACGATCACTTCATAGTTCCTGGTCATCTCTCCCACTGCTTTATCCAGCTGATCCCAAAACCTGTCTTTGTCTGTCTCACTCCTGTCATCACACGGTGCGGTACAATTACCGCCACTTCACCTCGGACTTGAATTTGACATACATACATCTCGAGCTGATACATTTTGTAATCTCTCATTCCACTCTGTCACACCTCAGTAATCAACAAAGCAACTCCTTCCTTGCATTTTCCTCTCCCATTCATGCCCGATCTTACACATTTCACACCCTCTCACTCCTCCACTTCACACCCTTTCATCTTTCTTTCACACAATGCCATCACAGCATATCTCGCACTCTTGAACACATTCACTACTTCCACCCTCTTACTGCCCACATTCCACCTCTTACATTCCACATGGCCATGCGAATCTGTCCGTTTGGCTTGGGCCCTGGGCAGGTTTTGGGCCCTCTAGGCTCTCCGAAATGTTTGCCATAATTTAGTGATTTTTGGTATGGGTATCTGGAGGACACTTAACCCGACCAGAAACCACAGTTATATGATTACCACCCAGCGTAGTAAATGGTTTCCTGGGTACAGGAAACCATTTGTCTCGTCACTCAGTGTAGAGACCATAAGGCTTACCTATGTTGATTGAATGAATAATGGGCGTCCCACCTACATACTGTGTAAAAGAAGGTTTAGATAAGAACAACCACAGATCTGATGGACAATTAGCATAATGACTTCAACCACCAAAGTATTATCTGACTCAAGTATAGTTTGTGGGTTACTTGATGAATGGTTGCGACTTGGACGTGTGTAGGGGATGAAGGCAGAGTGAGGCAGAGGTGAGGTTATTGAGGTGTGAGTCAAGTGGGATACAGGTGGTGAGGTGAGGAGATGAAGGCAGAGTAAGGCAGAAGTAAGGTTAAGACGTGTCGAAGTGAGGTACAGGTAGTGAGATGAGGAGGTGAAGGCAGAGTTTAGTAGAGGTGAGGATAATGTGGTGTGTGTCAAATTGCTCCGGGTGAAGATGAAATACAAATATATTTGGCTTCTTGGTTGTACTCGGTCATAAGGCCCCCCTTCTGCTGTCAGACATCATAGAAGTGTTCCGGAGGAAACCAGCTCAGTGGCCTGCACAAGAGATCAATGTGGAATACTGATACACTTGGCTTCCTTATTGTACGTGGTCATAACTCCAGCCTTTGCTAGCAGACATCGTAGAAGTGTTCCGGAGGAAACTCGAATAATGGCCTGCTCAAGAGATCAATATAGGCGTCGGTAATTGTAGTGCTGCCTACTTCCTTAGCTTTTATCATTCTTTTTCTGTGCCTCCCCTCCTCTCTTCCTATTTCTCCTATCTATCCTGTCACTTCTTATTCCTTTTCTTTCCTTTACAGGTGGCTTTACATTGAGTGACAAGTCAAATGGTTTCCTGTAAGCCAAGAAACCATTTACAACGCTGGGTGGTAACCATATAGCCAAACCATACGTACTCCCTACGTGTCAACAAGTGGGATGGTGGAGGGTTGGTGCCCCTCCCTGTAAAACAACTAACTCAGTGTCAAATGGCCACCCTTTACGGGATTATGGTGTCTGGCAATAGATAGAATTAGGACAGGACAAGGAAGGTCACATTCCACACCACCTGGTGCTGATTATCACTTTCACAAAGCTTATACTGAAATATGTTCATCTGAGACGTGAATATACAGTTCCTCATCAACGCCTGCTCCTGTGACAGAAATGCATGTGGAAGAAACTTCTGCTAAACTTCCATATCTTTGTGGTCTTACGTACGGTAAGTGTGCACTATTCCCCACCACACCCGTCAACCTCCTCCTCCGTCTCCTTCATATACTTCCTAATTAGGGAGACAAGAGGACGTGGGTGGTCATCTGCCAATATCCCTCTCCCCTCCCACCCGTCGTCAAAATCTCCCCCCAATATCCCCATCTTCCTTCCATAAACACAAACACAAATCAGAAGCGGTGCCAAGGCACAGAAAACCACTCCTCGGCAGGCATTTTTATGCTGACGTATAAACACAGCAGGATACCTAGTCAAAGATGTCACATATGAAATTTGGAGTAAATCGGGTGAAAATTGACGATTTTATGTCCATCTCAAATTTTAGGCTCGACCTACCAAATATTGACCCTCCTACCGCTAATTGCGGGGTGACCCTCTGATGTAATGAGGCATAATATAGGATGCAGATTTGAAAGATGCACCTTTAGGTTTGGGTTTCATGTCGCTATGAAGAATTTGAAAGGATTTATGGCAGAAAAAAGATATATATTTTTTTTTTTACATTTTTCTTTTTTTTCTTTTTTCTTTTTTTTTTTTTTTTTTGCCTGCAGCCTGGGCCTTAGCCCAATTTGGCCCCCAAATTAACCAGGTGATCAGAGGGTCGTAGCCCATTATCTCTGTAAATTTATTCAAAATCGCACCAGTAGTTTTCACGTAACATTGCTAACAGAGAGACAAACAGACAGACAAACAAACAAACAGACAAATAGACAAACCGAGTGAAAACAATACCCGTCCCCGAGCCTCTCCGGGTCGCGACGAGTAATTATAGATCTTCTGGCTTGGAAGATAGCCTGACGATAAACTAACCACAAAGATATATGCATAATCTCTCCCCATTTTCAGAGAGAACACCAAAACAGCTTCTATAAACACCAGGACATGTCAAACGATGCAGCATCTCACAACCACAGCTAAATACGGTTTTATATATATATATATATATATATATATATATATATATATATATATATATATATATATATTAAAAAAAAACATTATTATAGGCATAATAAAAAAGTATACTGAAATGTGTAATACACGACACCTACCACCAGTCCAACACAACCAACAAGGAAAACAATAACAAATACTCCATGACCCAGCATGCAGGTCATAACTCAGAGGCAAATGACCCTTGCAATGGCCAGGCCAGGTCGTTCATCACCATAAGGCCAGACGAGAGAGAGAGAGAGAGAGAGAGAGAGAGAGAGAGAGAGAGAGAGAGAGAGAGAGAGAGAGGTGGCTGAACGGAAAAACAAAGGTGGAGTACAACAGAGAAGTAGGAGAGGAGGGAGTAAACAATTAGACGATTATGTGTTGTCAGGATTAAATAAGAAGCAATATAGACCAGGAGAAGGAGAAGTGAGAGAGAAGGAGTGGAAATAAAAGAAAGGGTTGAAGGCAAGAGAACATAGATGGGAAAGGAGGGGAGAGAAGACAAATAAAGCCTGACCGTGAGCGCTGGATTAAATAGAAGTTGTTGTGCCTTTTACTTGGTGCTGGAGTTCCCCTCGACCTTGGCAAGACCCATGAAAGGAGCAGTGAAGGTACATAATAATAAGGAACAAAGCAGTCCAACAAGGAAGATGATTGCATAATTATAGGACTATAAGACTCCATTAATAAAGCAGTGAGGGTAATAATAATATCAATGCAGCCAAACAGGGAAAGACGGTCGCGTAATTATACTACTAGAAGACCCAGGCAATAAAGCAGTGAGGGTAATAATAGGGATCAAAGCAGCCCAGCATGAAAGACGGTCGCTTAATTATAGGGTAATCAGGATCACCTGAAGGGCATGGGGAGAGATATCGAAAGATATAATAGATAAGGGGGGCAGGTAAATGATTACGGGACCTTGTCAGAAGGGATTTCTTTAAGTATCATGGCAAGAAACGTTATGGGCTGAACTAAAATTCCCAACACACACACACACACACACACACACACACACACACACACACACACACAAGATGGGTAGTCACATGTGTGCCTGTGAGGGCAGCAGCAACAGCAGTTTTGAAATCATGGCAAGGAATAAGACAAGGGTTTTTACTGCAAATGCAGGTAAGGGCAAGGAGAAAGAGCGGCGCACAAGAGGCGAAATGTGACATCAGGGGAAAGAGGAAAGAAAGGAACTGATGTCGACCATACCTACGGAAAAGGTGATGGGAAAAACTAAAGAAGGAATTAGGGGAAGTAAATGCAATGAAGAGAAACTAAATGAAGGGTATTATGCATGTTCGCAGAAGTTGTTACTAAAAAGAATATTAGCCTGTGAGCCAAACTTGCTGTAAAAGTTTAAGGCAAAGGAGGAAAACGAAATTAGGACTAATGATTTAGGGTGAATGAGAGTGACATTAAGAGAATATGATAAACAAGATAGAATGGGCATTCACAGTTCTGAGGTAAAATGAATATGAATATATTGTAGCTATCTAAAGCATTAGTGATGCCGGATATGCCTTCTCCTTGACAAGGTGCTCTTATAATATTTACTTTGGGTAAATAAACACTGGTATTACAATTAGTATGCTGAGAGAGAGAGAGAGAGAGAGAGAGAGAGAGAGAGAGAGAGAGAGAGAGAGAGAGAGAGAGAGAGAGAGAGAGAGAGAGAGAGAGAGAGAGAGAGAGAATGATAAAACGAAAGATGCCAGAAGTTAAATGGGATGTATTAATGATAGAGACAGAGGGAATGACAAAGAAGAAGAAAAGAGGGGGATAGAGAAGTGCTAGAGGAAGTTGGAATGGTACAAGGATTGAAGAAGAAGAAAGCATGAGAAAGTGAAAGAAGGTAAAAGTAAAATACTGGGTTAGAAAGGGAGATGCTGAAAGAGAAATAAAGTTGAACCGAGGCGGGAGGAAGGACTGACGGAAGAAGAAAATGAGATGAAAGTAGCGAAGGAAATGATGTAAGTAAAAGGAAAGGAGATAGAATGAATGAAGAACAGGCAGGAGAAGGAGTATAACCAGACGTCAGGCATCGCTTCGCATGACTGGCCTTCAGGATACCTGGTACAAAAATGGCATAATTACCAGCACTGAATACCCACTCACACTCACACGCACATACTTTATTATAATCTAGTGCATAACTGTAGAAATGATTTTCCTTCCGTTTTCGTGCACGTTTTTGTTGCCATGTGTGAACATCCTGCCCTTCCCTGCTGCCTCCCTCCCTGCCTGTCCCATGCCCCTGTACACCCCTGCCTATCCCATGCCTCTGTACATCCTTGCCTAACCTGTGCCTCTGTACACCCCTATCTATATCATGCCTCTGTACACCCTTACCTACACCATGCCTCTGCATACCCCTGCCTGTCTCATGCTTCTGTACACCCTGCCTGTCACATGCCTCTGTACAACACTACCTATCTCATGTCACTTTACTCATCCCCTGCATCCCCCATACTTTCGAACCTTTTTCTTGCTTACCTCCCCATATACCTCTCCCACGTTTCATCTCCTCACCGTGCCGGTCTGCCTATCTGCCTGCCTGCCTGCCTGCCTCCTGGACTGCTGCCTGTCTGCCTGCTTGCTCTGGTTCTTAATCTCTAAGAATCAATAAAGGTCTATCATGCTGACAGCTGATAGCACACTGACCCATTGGCTATTACATTATGCTTCACCGACAGTATAATTTCCTCTCCTTCCCCCCTCTTTCACATTTCTCCCATATCTATCTTCTCCATAAATTCTCCTTATCCTCTTCCTCCTCATCATCATCAACATGATTTGCCATCTGTATAATATTTTTCCTCTTCCTCCTACGACTCGGAGTATGTTTTTTCGTCTCCCAACACTTTCTTCCCTTCCTTCCTTCCACAGTTCCCTTTTTCTCTCCATCAGTCTAAGAATAAAAAAAGGTCCATCAATGATGACAACTGATGGTGCACCGACCCACTGGCCACTACATTAAGCCTGCTTCACCGACACCACAATTCATCTCCATCCCTCCTCTTTCACATTTCTCCCATATCTATCTTCTCCATAAATCATCATCATCATCATCATGATTTGCCATCTGTATAATATTTTTCCGCTTCCTCCTCCTATTGGAGTCTGTTATTTCGTCTTCCAACATTTTCTTCCTTTCCTTCCCTTTTTCCTCAGTTCCCTCTTTCTCTCCATTTTCCTGTCCACTTTCCTTCACCCCCACATCCGCCCACTTCCTGCCTCCATCCATCGTTTTTTTCCTTTTTAACCTTAACTCCCAAGCTGACCTCTGTCTGTCTGTCTGTCTGTCTGTCTCTCTCTCTCTCTCTCTCTCTCTCTCTCTCTCTCTCTCTCTCCAAATACCCACGTATCGCCACACATGGCCTCACATTCCACCAGGCAGCCGGCTAATCAACAACTTCCCGCCGCCAGTAATTTCCTTTAAAAAATACAAACGCACACAAAGACATGAAAAAAAGCAGACAGAATTAACAGAAATTATGACAGTCCTGTTACCTTGGTCAGGGTACGTTTGAGGAAAAAATATAACGAACCAACTCCATTTCATAGTGTGTGTGTGTGTGTGCGTGTGTGTGTGTGTGTGTGTGTGTGTGTGTGTGAGAGAGAGAGAGAGAGAGAGAGAGAGAGAGAGAGAGAGAGAGAGAGAGAGAGACTGTCCTTTCTATTGACGGCAGGACACCAGTGAAGAGACAGGGCGAGGCTGACTCCCCTCCTCCTCAACACACACATGTAAACACAAGTCACATACACTGTACAACCACCGTATAAACTGTATTATATCAAGTGTGCCTTAACAGAGGTACTACAGTGACAAACTTCGTATAGTAAGGTTGTTCCATACCACAGCTACAGAATGTGATTCGCACGTTTGTGAGTAAGCATTCCTTTCCCATACCTTGAGTTAGTACTGTCTTCACACCGCCTTGGAGTACTAAGATTTCTCCAATCGTCAGTCGGAGCTAGTGCTGTCTTCATTCTGCCTTGAAGTGCTCACATTTCTCTCACTGTCAGTACTAATAGTAGTCCTTTACTATACCACAAAGCTAGTACTATTCTCACACTACCTTGGAGTACTAACATTTCTCTAAGAGTCTGTATTAATACTTTGGAACTATTTGTATATTTTCCAAGCATTTACGCACTCGAGATAGATTTTTACATACATTATTTTTTTTTCTTAAGCTGAAAATTAGCGAGTTAACTTTGGCGGTGTTGTTGGTGCGTTGAGGACGTATGCTGCTGCCAACAGTGCATCAGACAAGCGTTCCTAGAACAGCCGTTCACAATGGAAATATTTGAGACTGTCAAGGGATATTTCGGTACAAAACAGGTCAAATGTTTTTCGGTACAAAACAAGCCTATTGCATCTCCATACAACACAAGCCAAATGGATTTCGGTTCTACTCAGACAAAATGTATTTTGGCGCAATATATGACAAATGTGTATTGGCACAACAAAGGCCATATGTCTTTCGGCACAACACAGGCCAAATTTACTGTTGTACAACACAGGGCAGATATATTGTGGTATAACGCAGGCCAAATGTATTCTGGTAAAACACAGGCCAAATGTATTATGGTACAACGCAGGCCCAATGTATTCTGGTGTAAGACAGGCCAAATGCATTTCGCTAATTCATAGGCCAACTTTTACGCGTAACACCAAACGTGGAATGCTTGAAGTGATCTGGAAAACGAATTTTCACTTTTTATGTGAAGTTTACCTGCGATTAGATACTAACCACAAAATATATTTTTGTGTAGATTTTGTCATTGTTCCTCTTAATTCATCAAATATTCATTAGTCTTCTGGCATCTGTAACTTAAGACTTCAGTTTTTTCGTTTGTATCAAGCGCCGATTCTCATTCAGAGCTGCTGCAAAGCTTACATCAGCACAAGTCTGCCAGCGTCATTCTCAGCTAAAAATACAGTTTCATTACCAACACCAGGCAATTTTAAGGCTGACAAAGGCTTATACAATGCATCGGTAAGCAATTACTTGAAATGTTGTCATGGCAACACTAACTTCATTTAACACACACGCGCATCACATGCAACACAAAAACACATACATCTGAACACACACACACACACACACACACACACACACACACACATACACACACACACACACACACACTGAAATAGAAGAGAAGAAAATGGAAAGGAGGAGGGAGAAGAGGAGATAAAATGGTGGGAAGGAAGGCATGAATACGTGTGTGTGTGTGGAAGAAGGTTGGTTGGAAAGAAAAAATGGATGGAAAGAGATATACAAGTAGCCTAAAAGAAGGACGGAAGGAGAAGAAGATACAGAAAAAGGCAACGAAAACCGAGGGAAATAAAGCAAATAGGAAAAGAGGAAAGTATGGGAAGAGATGGAAAATGAAAGAAGTGTGTAGGCGGTGTAATAGAAGAAAAAAAACAAAAACAAAACAAGGAAGAGTGTACAGAAGGAGGAAAGAGAGAAGAGAAAAGGAGGAGAGAAGGAGGAGGAAGGAGAGAAAGGAGGAGAAGAAGGAGAGAAGGGAGGAGGAAGACAGAGGGAAGGAAGAAGGAAGAAGAGGAGGAGGAGGAGGAGGAGGAGGAGGAGAGACGGGACGAGAAAGAGAGCAGGGAGGAAGGAGGAGGACGAGAGAAGGGAGGAGGAGAGGAGAAGGGAGGAGGAGAGGAGAAGGGAGGAGGAGAGGAGAAGGGAGGAGGAGAGGCGGGAACAGAGGCAAAGTAAAGAGGATAAGCTGCAAGAGGAAGTTGACTCAAGAATTTTATAAGGAAGTTGGGGGCAGGATGCGGCTAGAGAAGGAACGGATGGAGAGCATGAGAAGGAGGAGGAAAGAAACAAAGGAGCGGGGAAGGAAAAAGAGATGGAAGAATAACCCTGGTGAGAGGGAGATAAGCCTGGGGAAGTAGGGTGACAGGAAAGACGAATGAAAATACAGAGAGGTTAAGAGAGAAGAAAAAAAGTAATGAGAAAAGCACCCTAATAAAAGATTGATAAAAGGCTGGGAAATACGTAACTGTATAGGAACAACAGTGAGTGTGAAACTGTGTGTGAGGAAGGAGCCGTACGTGTGATAAACTTTCCCCTGATGATGATAATGATGATGATGATGGTGTGTGTGTGTGTGTGTGTGTGTGTGTGTGTGTGTGTGTGTGTGTGTGTGTGTGAGAGAGAGAGAGTTGGTGATAGGATAGAGCCCCGAGGAACACCACTGTTGATAGATCTAGGAGAAGAACAATGGCAGTCTACAACCGCGGCTATAGAACGACCAGAAAGGAAGCTAGAGATGAAGGCACAGATAGAAGGATAGAAACCATAAGAGGACAAGTTTGGAAATTAAAGATTTATGCCAGACTCGATCGAAAGCCTTTGAAGTATCAAGTGCAATGGCAAAGCTTTCGCCAAAGTCCCGAAAGGAGGATGACCAGGAGTCTGAAAGGTAGGTGAGAAGATTGCCAGTGGAGCGTCCCTGACGGAACCCATACTGACGATCAGAAAGTAGGTTGTGATAGGGAAGATGCTTTAAAGTTTTTCTGTCAAGAATTGACTCAAAAACTTTTTAGACACAGGATGTTAAAGCAATTGGACGATAGTTAGAGGGTTGGAAATGGTCACCCTTCTTTGGGACTGGCTGAATGAGAGCAAACTTCCAGCAAGAAGGAAAGGAACAAGTTGACAGACAAAGGCGAAAGAATTTATCTAGGCAGGGTGTAAGCACAGAAGCACAGTTCTTGAGGACAACAGGAGGAACTCCATCAGGCCCATATGCCTTGTTAGTATTAAGGCCAGTGATGGCAAATTATACATCAGCCAAAGAAATTTTAATGTCAGCCATGAGGAAGTCAGAGGGGGTAAGTGATGGAGGAACAGCACCGGAATCGTCTCAGGTGGAATTGGAGGAGAAAGTCTGAGCAAAGAGATCTGCTTTATCAGTAGAAGAAATAGCTACAGAGCCATCAGAGTAGAAAACAGGAGGGAAGGATGATGAAGTAAAGTTGTTAAAAAGGCTTTTGGCAAGGTGCCAGAAGGAGAGGGAAGAATTCGAGTTAGAGAGTTGAGAGCATTTAGTACGGATTAAATTATTTTTAGGAGAGCGAAAAACATACTTAGCAGACTTTATTATAAGTATATCCACACATTCTCTTAGATTTACCATAAACCTAATTTTCATGTGTTTTCATGTCGTATACTAAAACTCTTGGATGCAGGAAAAGGTATACCCGAATACATATTATACAGTATTCATAGCACAGTAAAAAAAAAAAATCCTAGATGGCGAGATGAATCAGAAATTCGAGTAAATGTTTGTATATCCGGTGCGCTGGTGATAAGGGGAATGTGTTCATCAGTTCAGCAACATGTTAATGGAATGTGTACACAGGGTTTATAAAACTAAGATACGACGAAAGAAGAAGAGAAGGGGAAAGAAATAATGAAAGAAAATAGAACAACAAAGCATTAACGATATATTAATCAGAGCAACCGAGGTACCCAGGGTTTACAAAACTACGACATGAATGTGGAAGTGGAGATGGGGAAAGAGAGGATGAAAGAAAATAGAACAAAGGTGCATTAAAAAGAGAAAGGGAGGGAGTGAGGATAAAGGGGTTGAAAGAATTAAAGATAATAGAACAAAGATACATTAAAGAGGGAAAGAACGCAAAACCGTGAGCTCTGGATTAAACTGCATTACTTTTTCCACTGGCTTGCTTCAGTGTCTCTCTGTGCCCACAAGACCCAGTAATAATAAACCAGAGGTGGGATATAACCCGGGGTATTTAGGGTAATAATATGGATCAAGGCAGACCAGGAAATGGACGGTGGAGGATGATAATTGGGTTGTCAGGAGCACTGCAGGGTAAAGACTAGGAGGAACCCATGACAAGATAATGAGAGACAATAAGCGCCAGCGAAATGGATATCTAGAAATTTTGTGGCAAAGTATACACTTAAAAGGAATAAAATATATTCACACACACACACACACACACACACACACACACACACACACACACACACACACACACACACACACACACACACACACACGCACACAGGAAGGTAGCAGGTCTGGCAGTAGGGCATGGAAAAAAAGCGAAGGTTTTGATGGAAAATTTTAAAGAAAGCAAGGGAGAGAAGCCAGCCAGGCGTGAGGACCACAGCACAAAATGAAATGAACAGAAGAATATTAACGTCACAGGAAAAATACTGTGTACGTTTATGGAGATGTTACATTAGTGTGAGGTAATGTTTTTCAAATATACACAACAACAAAAAATTTACTGAGAGAGAGAGAGAGAGAGAGAGAGAGAGAGAGAGAGAGAGAGAGAGAGAGAGAGAGAGAGAGAGAGAGAGAGAGAGAGAGAGAGAGAGAGAGAGAGAGAGAGGACACACTTAAGCCGATATAGGGAGCGGGAAATATGCAGAAACTAAAGAGGAAGATAAAGGAGAGCACAGAATGGAAGTTGGGAAGGTAAGAGGATTACTGAAGAAAGAAATACGAAAACCAACGAAACTAGAGGGGACCTCCAAGGAGGGAATCACACCGCTCGTTAGCCGATACCTATCTTGCGCGGCTCGGAATGACCTTGACCTTGACCTACTTTCACCAGTTTCAAGCTAGTAGGAGATTTTCATTCCTGTTACACGCCTGTAAAATTTTGTGATGATATCTTGAGCGGTTGCAAAGTTATGATGGTAACAGAACACAGACCTTGACCTACTTTCACCAAATTCGAACTAGTGATTTTTTTTTTTTTTTTTTTCATACTAACCTGAAGTTTTATAATGATATCTTGAGAGGTTGCGAAATTATCGTCGTAACAGACGCACAGACCTTGACCTACTTTCACCAATTTCGAATTCATGATCTACTGTATTTCCCTCCCCTTTTTTTTATGCAAGGAAGAAGGGACCAGAGGCCAGGAGCCTGCAAACCGTTCCTTCCAAGAAAAAAAAAAAAAAAAATGAACCAAATTCATGATCTGTTCATTTCGAGATGCCTGGACACACTGCATTTGAAAGACTGGAGATCATAGGAAGCAGGAAATACAGACATAGGGAGACAGTTCCAGAGCTGGCCCATTGCATAAATAAAGGACTAGGAGTAACAGTTAACTCTTGCATTAGAGAGTTGGACAGAAATGGATTGAGAGCTGGTTGCTAGACAGGTGCTATGCACCTGTCGTAGAGATGTAGGGATGCAAGCAGAAATTTCCGAGGAGCAGTGGCCATTGAAGTAGAGATAGAAAAGAGATAAAGATGTAACAGTGCGTCAAATAGACAAAGGTTGAAAGAAGGCAGTAAGAAGAGGAGAGTTAAGGAGATGAAAAGCCTTTGACTCCACCCTATTGAGAAGAGCTGTATGTTGAGAGCCTCCACACACATAAGAGTTGTACTCTATACAGGGGCGAATAAAACCCAAGTATAAAGTAAAAAACTGTGTAGGGGTAAAGAAGGTACGGAGTCGGCTTAGTGCACCTAATCACTTGGAAACAGATTTTACAAGAGATGTAACATGATCATTCCAAGATAAGTCCCGAGTGAATGAAACCCCAAGCATGTTTAAGCATGACTCACAACTGACCTGGATATTAGTAAACATTAGCGAGTATTCCTGTGGAAGATTCTGTCGGGTTGATAGGTGTAAGAACTGAGTGATGCATTAAAAATAATAAGATTATTTTTACCCCAGTCAGAAATACGAGCAAAGTCAGACATTAGGTGTGCCATTAGCTCAACCATTGTTTCTTGAAGCAACTGCTGAGATGGACGTTGCGGGAACAGAATAACTGCTGAGATGGACATTTCGGGAACCGAATGGAAAGGTGAAGGGTGGAATCATCAGAGTACGAGTGGATATGGTTAAATGTACAGCTTAGGTCAGTGATGGATAAAAGGAAGAGAGTTTGTAATAGGACAGAACCCTGAGAAACACCACTATTGATAGATCTAGGAGAAGAACGATGGCCATCTACAACAGCGGCTATAGAATGACCAGAAAGGAAGCTATAGATGAAGGCACAGATAGAAGGATAGAAACCATAAGAGGGCAGTTTGGAAACTGAAGATTTATGCCAGACTCGATCGAAAGCCCTTGGGATGTCAGATGCAATGGCAAAGCTTTCGCCAAAGTCCCGAAGGCAGGATGACCAGGAGTCTGAAAAGTAGGCGAGAAGATCGCCAGTGGAGCGTCCCCGACAGAACCAATGTGACGATCAGAAAGAAGATTGTGGTAGGAAAGATGCTTTAAAATTTTTTCTGTTAAGAGTTGACTCAAAAACTTTTGAGACACAGGATATTAAAGCAATTGGACGATAGTCAGAGGGTTGGGAATGGTTACCCTTCTTTGGGACAGTCTGGATGAGAGCAAACTTCCAGCAAGAAGGAAAGGTACAGGTTGATAGGGCAATGTGAAAGCGTTTACCTAGCCAGGGTGTAAGCACAAAAGCACAGTTCTTGAGAACAGCAGGAAAGACTCCATCAGGCCCATATGCCTTGTTAGTATTGAGGCCAGTGATGGCAGAGAATACATCAGCTGAAGAAATACTGATGTCAGCCATGAGGAAGTCAGAGAGGGGAAGTGATGGAGGAACAGCACCAGAATCATCTAAGGTGGAATTGGAGAATGTCTGAGCAAAGAGATCTGCTTTATCAGTAGAAATAGCTACAGAGCCATCAGAATAGAAAAGAGGGGGGGAAGGATGATGTGGTAAAGTTGTTAGAAAGGTTTTTGGCAAGGTGCTAGGAGCGGAAAAAATTTGAGTTGGAGAGTTGAGAGCATTTAGTATGGATGAAATTATTTTTAGCACAGCGAAGAACAGACTTAGTGCGATTCTGGGCAGAAACGTAAAAAAGATGTGATTCAGGGGTAGGTTGGCTCTGATTCCTTTTATAGACCCTCTCCTTTTTGTGGACAGCATTACAACAAGCGTGATTAAACCAAGGCTTTCTTGCATTAGTCAAAGGATATTAGAAGGGAATGTATGCTTCCATGCCCGAGAGAATAACCTCCGTATTGACCAAGGCACACTCAGATGGCTCCCGGCCATGGAAGCAATAATCATTCCCTGGAAAATCAAAGAAGTACTGCCTGAGGGCCTCCCAATCTGCAGCTCAAAAGTGCCACAATCGACATTTCTTTGGAGGGTCCACAGGCTGTACCAGAGTGATAGAACAGGTTAAGGTAATAGAGTTGTGATCGGAACAGCCCAACGGAGAGGAAAGTTTTAACAGTGTAAGCAGAAGGATTTGTTGTAAGGAAGAGGTCAAGCATATTGGAGCTCTCTCCAAGGCGATCAGGGATATGGGTAGGGTGCTGTACAAGCTGCTCTAGACAGCTGAGTCTCATTTAGGAAGAGAAGATGGGGTTTTAGAGGAAAAGTGGTGCTCAACAGAGCGAAAGTTAGAGGAAAGGCCGCGAATGTTGCAGAAATGAAGAAGAAGTGAGCCAGACAGTGGTTGAGTCGTCATTGAGAGAGTGACGGATGGTGGGGGCATTTATGGTACCCACCCCCGCCTGGGGACTCCGAGGCTTGGTTAGTTGTCGCCATTTTTCTTTTATAATTTTGATAAGGAAGTGTAGTGTGTACTGTGCACGTAGTTTGGTGTTGACAGAGAAACTACTGCATATTCGTAAAAAAATTTTATGATATCTTGTGTGGTTGCGAAGTTATCTTGCTAACAGACACACATACAGACAGACACGCAGACAGACATATTGAAAACAATACCAGTTTCGCTATCGCGGCTGGTAGAAAAGACTGAGGGAGAGATGAGAAAGAGAAACAGACCAAGAAAGCAAAGGCGAGCCGGGAGGTTGGACAGGTAGAAAGGGGGAAAAAAAAAAAGAGGACAATGAGGATGGGGGAATGGAGAACGGAATAAAGAGAGGAAGTAGGAATAAGAAGAGAGAGAGAGAGAGAGAGAGAGAGAGAGAGAGAGAGAGGGAGAAGGAATAGGAGGAAAGATGGGAAGCGGTGAAACTGAGAACGAGGGAACGGAAGAAAGTGAGGAAGAAGGGAAAGGAAGAAAAAAGGGGGAGAAATGAGACTGAAAAGGAGAGAAGGGAAGAAAGGGAGGAAGAAGGAAAGGGAAGAAAGATGGGAAGAAAAGAGATTAAGAACGAGGGAGCTGAAGAAAGGCGGAAAGAAGGAATGGGAGTATAAAAAGGAAGAGACGGGCATTTCCTTTCATATTAACATGGACACTTGGCATTAATGCACAGTACGCCAACTTACCGACTGGACTACTAAAACCTTGGAAATGTTCTCTCTCTCTCTCTCTCTCTCTCTCTCTCTCTCTCTCACACACACACACACACACACACACACACACACACACACACACACACACACACACACACCGCTCGCTGGCTCAGTGGTAACGTTCTCGCTTGCCATCTGGTAGACGGGAGTTCGCGCCTTGTTCAGGTTGCGAAAAGTTTCATTGACGAAGTGGGTGGCTACTGTCCCCCTTGAGCAAGGGGATGGGTGTGTGCGTGCGTGAAGGTCATAGCCTTGCCCTTAGATCGGACTATATGAGCTCTCAGCTCCCCTCCGGGAGGGTGAAAGCTTACGATCACGACCATCAAGTGATCCTGAGCGACCCGGTGAATTACACACACACACACACACACACACACACACACACACACACACACACACACACACACAGACTCATCTAATAAAGACTGATGACCTATACCATCATACCAGCAACCTCAAGGAAATTTTTAGATACATTCTGATCCATCAGATTTGGAGTAAAGGAGGAGGGTCATAACAGACAATCATTTGTATTATATTGTGTTCAAGATTGTGAATATAATTTTTTTATTTGGTCATAATAACCTCAAAGAACATTTTCAAAATGTCTTTGTTCAACTATTCCTCTGATTCGTTGAAAAGAACTACACACAGTAAACCAAAGACTGGTGAGTCCTTCATCAAATCCATTCTATTGCCAAGGTCGTAAAAGTAATGTATGCAGTGTGTGTCCATAAAGATGACACGTCGGTGTGTAAACAGAGTTCGGCTATGCCGAGGGAAAACCACATCAGTAATACCACACCCGTAATACTACACCAGTAATACCAGATGATGATGCCAAGCTGGCCCATAGTCACTGTCATTATCCATTATCCAAACTGTCATGAGTTTCCATCACGCACCACTTCGCATCACTGCACTGCAAAATCACATGATAAAATATAAAATAATCGGCAGGGATGATACTGCTGCCTGATAACGACTTAATGACATTACTGCACACACGCAAACATACACAAAGTACATGCAAACATACAGAACTCGCACGCGAATATATACAACAGGCACGCAAAGATATACAACACGCACGCAAACATACACAACACGCACACAGACTTATACAGTACGCACACGCACTACAGAACTAGCAAAGTCTAAAGTCAACCATTCGTATGGCAGGACGTAACTGATGTCTTAAATTCTAGTAACTGTCAGACACATACGTACCATTTAAATACCTTTGATATCTCAAGCGCGGACACGAAACCAAGGAGCCGTTTTTTTTTTACCAGGAGGCCGGCTTGTAATCAAGAGGCAGTCTCATAACCAAAAACGCGATTCACAACAAAGGGACCGACCTGTAAACAAAAACCGAGTGGTAACCATAGGCCTGTGGCCCAGTATAGGGGTTGACTCATAACTAAAGAGTCGATATGTAGCCTAATGATCGATTCCTAACCATGGAGCCATTTCGCACCCAAGGAATCAATTCCTAACCAAGGAACCGATTCGTAACTAACTGGCCGATCCGTAACCAAGGAACCGATTCGTAACTAACTGGCCGATCCGTAACCAAGGAACCGATTCGTAACTAACTGGCCGATCCGTAACCAAGGAACCGATTCGTAACTAACTGGCCGATCCGTAACCAAGGAACCGATTCGTAACTAACTGGCCGATCCGTAACCAAGGAACCGATTCGTAACTAACTGGCCGATCCGTAACCAAGGAACCGATTCGTAACTAACTGGACGATCCGTAACCAAGGAACCGATTCGTAACCAAGGGGCCGATTCGTTGGCAATGGGTGACAGCTCGTCATTCGAAGGATAAATATCTGTCTATAGCTATCTATCTATCTATCTATCCATCTATATCTATCTATCTATCTATACAGTATCTATCTATCTATCTATCTATCTATCTATATATATATATATATATATATATATATATATATATATATATATATATATATATACATATACAGATATATAGATGCTCCTGCGGAGGACTTTCGCGCTGCTGTAATATATTTTAGTTATAGCTGTTGGGAAAAAATTCTACGGAGATGCCGGCCGCCTGGAGCTGCGTTTTTTTGGTCAAAATGTGATCGCTCATTAATTATAGTAAAAGTTTTTCAGTCGTGATGGGACCAAGTTTTTTCACATAAGCAATTTTTTTTTTTTTTTGAGATTTTTGTGCCAGTTTTGGTGCGTTTTGAATGTGTAGGTTCGGCTGCCCAAAATACACGCACACACACACACACACACACACACACACACACACACACACACACACACACACACACACACACACACACACACACACGCTTACTGCTATAGTATATTAGATACAGACATCAAGAATATGGATTGAAAAAACAGTTGCGAAGATAAACGACAGAAGTATATAGGCGTTGCGGTAATCAGACGTAGCCCGTGGAAGAAGCCAGGGAGAGAGAACGTAAGAGTAAGAAATATGGAACTGAAGAGTTAGGTTCATTACGCTGATGGTGTTACAGGAGGGGAGGAAAGGAGAGGAGTGGAGAGAAGGAAAGAAGACACGAGAAAAGAGATGAAAGGAGATAAAAGAGGAGAGATGTGGAAGCGAGGAAAAGAGATTAAAGAAGAGAGATTTTGGTTTTAATATAATAAACTGCCATCAGCAAGAAAAGTCTTACAAATATGACAGCACCAATCAGAGGAACAGGTTCCACTCACCTGTATCATTCACAATAAATAAATTTTCACACGAGCACTCTGCGTTATTCTCACACTTCCCATCTCTCTCTCTCTCTCTCTCTCTCTCTCTCTGCAATTAACTGTTCCGCTTCCTGTCTTTATCACCTGCTCCTCCTCTTCCGCTCGTTCATTTGTCCTTCCCCTTTCTCTTCCCCTTCTCGTACCTCCTCTCTTACTTCACTCTTTTCTTCCTTTCCCTATACTGCCCTTCGTGGATCTGTCTCTTCTCTTTAACCTCTTCTCCTCTTTCCATTTTTATCTCTTCCTCGTCTCCTCCCTGCTCCCCTTGTTCTCTTATCTCCCCTTCTGTCCGCTACCCGGCACCTTTCATGGCTATTCCCGTGCACGTTTCCCCTCTTCTCCTTTTTCACCTTCCAAATTTAAACTCTCTCTCTCTCTCTCTCTCTCTCTCTCTCTCTCTCTCTCTCTCTCTCTCTCTCTCTCTCTCTCTCTCCAGTGACTATTATGAATTTAATTTCTCCCTCCCTCTCTTCTTCAGTTTGAGTACTGTAATTTTGTCAGTACTAAACCACACTGAGGTGGTTTGGCCATGTGGAGAGGATGGAGGGTGAAAGACTGACGAAGAGAGTGTATGTGAGTGAGGTGGAGGGGGGAAGAGGGAGGGGGAGGCCGAGGATGAGATGGAGGGATGAAGTGTGGAGAGGTATGAGAGAGGGGGGTGTGAGTTGGGAACAGGGCAGGGAAATGGGGGGGAACAGGGCGACTTGGAGGCGATTTGTTTGTGGCCTCCCCAAACGGGATTGAGGCGTCTGGCAATAGATAGATAGATAGACTAGCTCACAAGGTTATCACACGGTGTAAAGTAACTGATGGACGCAACTTGATATGTTTTATAAAAGCCATGTTCTGCCATCCCATCTTAAAATATCAACACACACACACACACACACACACACACACACACACACACACACACAAACTACTCTAACTTTTTATCGCATGTTCCTTGCCCTCCTGTGTGTTCATCAACACTTTTCTTCTCTTGTCTTTCCATCCCCGCCTGTCACCCTTCTCTGTTTTGCATACAGAGAAGTACATAGAACCAGACACAAAAGAATGGAAACACATTATTCACTTCAAAGGGGGTCAAGTTTAGAGTTTGCGTATTTGTGGCTGAGGCCCTGGGAAATACTGGTGACTCAGACGAGTTACAATGACTTGCCATACATCAATCACAGACTCGTGGCAGTAATTCCCAGGACTGGTTATTCACATATTACAGTTTACTCTTTCATAAATCCCTGATGCAGCTGTACACAGATAATTTGTAGTGAGTCATAAATCCCTGATGCAGCTATACGCAGATAATTTGTAGTGAGTCATAAATCCCTGATGCAGCTATACGCAGATAATTTGTAGTGAGTCATAAATCCCTGATGCAGCTATACGCAGATAATTTGTAGTGAGTCATAAATCCCAGATGTAACTATACGCATATAATATGTAGTAAGACACGAATCCCAGATGTAACTATACGCAGATAATTTATTGCGAGCCATAAATCAGCCAGGTAGGCATCCGTGTGGTGCTGTGTGGACATGTAGTGATTTAATAGGTCAGCGGGAATGCCGTGGTGACTCTGGTGACACACACATATCCCCATCTTATACAGAACACGGAGCACAAGACTGGTGTTTAGGGAATGACCAGGTGAGGGTGAGGGTAGGGTGGTGCTGTGATATCGTGAAAGTATGATCTGGCTGTAGAGATGGTGTGATATGATATACAATACCGTAGTGCCTGTAATACCGTGAAAGTGTGGTGTGGCTGTAGTGATGGTGTGATACGATGTTGAGTACTGTAGTGCCTGTGATATCTTCAAAGTATGGTGTGGCTGTAGTGATTGTGTGATACGATGTACAGTACCGTGGTCATACACGTAGCCACTGGGGGGGGGGGGGCAGAGGGGGCAGTTTTCCCCCCCTGGGAAAATTTGGGGGAAATGCTGAAAGGGATTTTTGGCATAGTTCTTGTATGACAATACAGTTTTCCTAATTTTTCCACTTGTATATTAAACAATATTATATATTCCCAAAAATATTTATATGGGAGCAATAATTTCCCTTTGAAATTAAAAGCTAGACTAAATGTAATAAAACCCTTGAGAAAAAATGATCAGTTATAACTCAACAATTTCCCCTGTCACCTTAGATTATGTGGTTAATATCAGAGCTCTAATGATGTTTTGCACTTGAATCCTGATGAGTTGTAAAAATGGCCTTCCTGTTCCCTCAGCCACATCCTCTCACCCTGCAGCCATATCTTCTCACCCTGTAGCCAGTTGCAAACAAACACTGCACAATTATTGTTACAAACAACTGAAACAAGTAGAATTTTTGAAGACTGCATGAAGCCATTTTGATCACCTCAGACTACATTTTAGAAGGTAAGAAGATATAAATATGTGTGCCGGGAGCCTCGCTTGAGTGGGGGACAGGGAGATATGTACTCCCCCCCCACACACACACACACTTTCTGGAGCCTGGGGGACAGAGTATCTTTTGTCCCCCGCACTTTTCTAGGTGAGAATTTTCAGAATGAATCGCTTAACCCGGTTTGTTTGTTTGTTTTTTCCTTATTGGAAAAATTCTTTCTGTGCGGTACAGTACAGTTCAGGTGATATGAAAATCATTCCCTGCTGAGCGGGGCAGTTCGAGTGGTCACCTGAGTCAAAGATTAAGGGAGTTAATCCCACCAGATGTATTTACTTAGGTCACTCTTGACGTATGCACCACCCCCGATGCTTGAGCCAGTGAGAATCAAACTAAAAGAATAAGTAGTGGAAAACAGAATTTCTGTTGCCTACCTCTACAGCAGTAGTACAAAACAGAATACCAGACTGGGGGTGGCTTTAACAGCGAATTTTAATTTATGCATATGTGCTAAGTTGAGAGAGAGAGAGAGAGAGAGAAATACATAACCGTAAAGGAAAATAGAAAAAAGCGATACGAATGTGGGTATGTGTGTGTTCGGGACACTCACGCAGGTCTCGAGTATTCATTGGCCTATACATTCCGTCATTTTTCCTCCAGCAGCCAATCAAAATACATGGTTGATTTCCGAATATAAACAGATAGTATGGACGCCACTGCCTCTCTTATGGTAGGTGCTGTGTCGATGTGTGGTATATTTCATCATAATTTCGTAGGTTATTAAGCAAAATAGCTGTACTTCCTTATATGTAAAGAGAGAGAAAGACAGCAGATAAATGATGCGCTAAGAGTATAGTGTTGACAATGCTTTTTTACTAAAATTGCACAAGAAATTTGTGGTATCGAAAAAAAGAAAATTGTTTTGAGATAAAACGGACGGAAGTCAGCATGCATGTATCTATAATAATACCATCTACGAAAGTGACCATGATGACCAGTGATACTGGTGACAAGGAGATGTCTTTGCTATGGAAACTCCAATGCCTTCAAATTTATTGCTGGTGTTTCCTTTTTCTCTCTAATGAAAGAGTAGACCTCTGGTAACATTACTGTGTGCACTGAGTGCTTTTACATACCTCTCCTCTGAAAGGATTATTAGCTATTTACTTAAAGTTACTTTAAGAAAGCTGTGAATGTGGGGAAAGGATAGTTTTTCTTTAAGTCATTGGAACAAATGCGAAAGTAATGATGTCAATTTATTTCTAATGACATAAAACATCAAATCTAGGAAAATTTGTGGTGACATATTTGGGGGAAATATTCCAAGTGTTTGCCCCCCCTGGCAAAAATCCTGGATACGCCACTGACCGTAGTGCCTGTGATATCTTCAAAGTATGGTGTGCCTGTAGTAATGGTGTGATACGATGTACATTACCGTAGTGCCTGTGACATCTTCAAAGCATGGTGTGGCTGTAGTGATGGTGTGACATTATGTTCAATACCGTAGTTCTTATGATTGTGATGTAGTAGTAGTGTTGGTGCTAAGTGATTGAGGAAAGTATACAGATACTGTAGTGAATATAAATAAAACAAAGCTGACGATACTGATGTTGAAAGTGGGGAAAAAGGGAGAATATTTCAAGGCTTGGGTACAATACAGGGGAAGGGGGGGGAAGGGAAGAAAAGAACAACTAAATACTGGGTAAGCTAGTTAAGAATGATATCTTTATGGACTCTTAATGAGGAGGAAAGTTTTATCGTAATTTCTTTTCCCATCAGTGCGTCCTTCATTTTATGCTCATAAAATCCTCATTTGAAACAGTTCAGTATTTGCAGAGCTTAACAGAGTCCGGTCACTGCTGTGGTTTGATGTTTCTTCTTTAAAACATTGTTAGCATACACACACACACACACACACACACACACACACACACAAACGTAGTACAGCTATATGCTCAAAGTGCCAATTAAACACAGCAAATTTTCTTCTGGAACTTGGTGTGTTAAATTCAGAGGCAAACAACCTTTCCGTCTACTGGTCAAAGATGGCTGGAGAAATTGGTTCTACTGAAATGATCGTGTGATATAACTTGCCATTAACACTTCTCACCTTCCTTGACAAAGATAGATATCTAGACGAAATTAATTATCGGCGAAAAACTACTTTAATTTACAATGTACGCTAGAGAACATTCGGGAAAATCTAGCATTAATTATAGAGTAACAAAACCACCATAAATAATTCATTTACTGCCAGCTAAAAACAGTAAATCAAGTTTAGAAATGTACCTGCAGAAGGTGTAAAAAAAAAGATTAAATTCAATGTAAGATTTTTTTTTTTTTTTTTTTTTTTTTTTTTTTTGGTCAGAAATCATGACAACATGTTGCAACTCTAGTACTATGTCGAAATTTATTTTAAGAAGTATGTTTCTTCCAAGTGGACCTGATTTTTCGTTTCTTCGTTTTGAAGAACTGGTGAAAAGAACATACTGTATACTGTACTAGGGAGAAATGAAAAAGAAAAAATAATGGATGTACTTTAAATATTATATACAATATCTCACCAGCAAAGAATGATAAGGGATAGCATGTGTAGTAATAAAATTAACTCTTATACAAATAGTGTGTCAAAGTATAACTGTGAGTGTGTACTGCCATAACAACACAACCACATTATAGTCCATAACCAAACTCTTATACTACCTATAATGTCTTCCACTTATCCCTGCAGCTGAAACAAGCGGGGAAATTTAGATAAAATATCATGTGGCACAGAAGATTTTACATGAAAAATTGGATGTAAAACCAATTCACAACTGCCATAATCAACATGAACAACAGCAATATATACTATATTTAATGGTGACTTATTGTCTGTATTGATGCCTGGTGGTCTAGTGGTGTAAGGGCACCAGTCGAGTTGATGGTCAATGATACGAGTCATCAAGAGGCGGCTGGAGGCTTTTCAGTCATTAATGCCACCAAGGGTGTAGACCATATTGTGGACTACTTAAGGCTCTATTTGGGTCCCTACACCTTGAAGGGGATAATGTCATAACAGGTTCTTCTTTACTCCACCATCAAAATGTGGCCACCATGATCGAAAAGAGAGAGAGAAAAAAAATACATTAATGACACAGGTTCGTTCTATCCAGGTTTCTTTGCTGACCAGGACGTTTGGAAACAAAGGCTTTACCAATAGTTTAATGCGCCTATTCATGAGGCACTCAATCTACCAGCTACCATACTGATGAGAAACTAGTTTTACATCGTACTTTCAGACCATTTTTTTCCAGCTCTAACTCAGAATCTTATCCTCATCCTCTACTCCCAGTTGTGTCATCTACTTAACCACCTGTCTCGTGGGAGTGTAAATTTATTTATTTTTTTAATGTTTGGTAGTAATAACAGGCAGGTGCCGTTAGTGTCATAACAGTAATTCTCTCCTGCAGTCAGCAGCAGTTAACAGAGTCGCTCAGACATTAAGACTGCTTGTTTGGTGGTGAAGGGTAAGGGGAAGGGTAAAGGGAGAAAGGGAAGTGTGCTGGTGACTCCTTTCTATCCTCCCCTCACTCTGCCCTTTTCCTCCCCCTCAGTCTCTCCCTTTCCCTCCAGTCCCTGGTCTGTCCAGTCCACTCTTTTCAGGCACAAAAGGGTGGACTGAGCGGCATGAATGCTTGTGATGACCCTGAATGGTGGTAGGTGGTAAGGCAGGCAGGGGGAGTATACTCTGTGAAAATGGACACTGTATACTGGCACTGTTGACGGTTTAAATACGGGAGTATAGCCTGTGAAGATGGACACTATACTGGCACTATCGGCGGTGTAAATAAGGGAGTATACCCTGTGAAGATGGACACTTTCTACTGGCACTACTGGTGGTGTAAATATAGGAGTATACCCTGTGAAGATGGACACTGATGGTAGTGTAAATATAGGAATATACCCTGTGAAGATGAACACTATACTGGCACTTCTGATCGTGTAAATGATGGAAGTTTTCTTCTAGAACCAGAAAAAAAAAAGAAAAAAGAAAATGTTCCCCCGAATTAGACTTTATTAGATCATAATAGCCCTGCTAGATGACAAGAGGGCGCTTCCCCTCCCGGTATTGCAGTTACCGGGCGTGGCTCGAACTAACGACCCCCTCTGTCCCGAGTCCGACACTCTACCACTGAGCCACTCTGTTCCCTTCTATAACCAGAAAAGAACCACCTATTGATTTCACATATACTTCTCAGAACGAAAAGTTAGTAAAAGTGCCCGCGCGCGCACACGCGCGCGCACACACACACACACACACACACACACACACACACACACAATATTAAAATTACCTAGGTGAGGCAGGTGAGCTTCCATCACCAGTAATGACCACTTGAGCGACACACACGCGTCTGATCAGCTCATTTGGCACAACTACACCTCACCTGCATCACAACAGGTAACACTTTATGGTGACCACCTGCATCATGTCTCATATCTGACTCTATTAATAGATTCTGACACGTACTCTGACATTCTGCTGTGGCATTTTAACACTGCCGTGGTACTACTGACATTATTCTAAAACTCTGCTTGTACACTTGTGAAACTGCTGACATTGCCCGGACTTTGTTCTAACTCTGACACTGCTGTGACACTGATCTGACACTCCACGACACATCTGTATCACAATTCTAACGCTGTTCCGACATTATTCTGACATAATGATACAGCACTGTTCTGTCACTGCTGTAACACTTGTGACATACTGCTGTGACTCTTTTATGACATACTGCTGCAACACTGCTCTGTCAATGTTTTAAGACTGATATAACACAAAACTGACTTGACAGACTCCTGTGTCATTGCTCTGACACTGGCCTAACAGTCTGACACACTGCTGTAACACTGCTTTAACACAAATGAGGACAAACTGCTGCAACACAGCTGAAGACAAACTGCTGTAATACAACTGAAGGCAAACTGCTGCAACACAGCTGAAGACAAACTGCTGTAATACAACTGAAGGCAAACTGCTGCAACACAGCTGAAGACAAACTGCTGCAACACAGCTGAAGACAAACTGCTGTAACACAGCTGAAGACAAACTGCTGTAACACAGCTCAAGACAAACTGTAGTAACACAGCTGACGACAAACTGTTGTAACAAAGCTGAAGACAAACTGCTGTTACACTGCTCTGACACACTGCTAAAGCACGTGTCTGACACAGCCCTGTAGCACTTCGCTGACAAGGCTGTAACGCTGCTATAACACTGCTGAAGATAAACTACTGTAACACCGTTCTGACACTGTCAAGTCACCCCCACATCAAACTCTCCTCCAACAATCTTATTACTTGCCTTGATGACGTAGTGTACGTACAGTTGGCCGCACTCCCGCGAGGGCCACCTTAGTGTTGTCAACGCTGGCCGAGATAGTAACCGCGAATCATTACTAGTGAGCTCTGATCGAAGCATTCACAGGACTGAGGGAGGGAGCGGGTTTGAGGTGGGTAGGTGGGTGCCTGTACACGAGAGGCGAGATATGACGATTGTTGAGGCGACAGAAAAGTGTAATATTTATTAAAAGATTTTTTTTTTTTTCGGTGTTACTTTTGCCATCATGAAAAGTAAAAAGATCAACTTTAAATATTGTACTGCAAAACAAAGACAACCGATCAAGATTCATAATTGTAGACTTTAATCGTATTTTATTTTATTGTCGTTTCCAAGCAATGGACGCTGTAAAATACAGACAAAAACTGCCTGAAAATAATGAATCAGAATGCTGTTTGTTAATCACATGTAACAAATGTAAGTAACTTCATCCGGAATGTGGCAGCTGCTGACACCACTGGCACATATCAACATCGCCCATATCTAGCGTTACCTAACAAGCAGTTTAAAATCGCATCGTTGCGTCATCGCATCGTGGAGTTATCAGGGCTCCCATTCACCTTCACATGATAGCAGATTAAATATATATATATATATATATATATATATATATATATATATATATATATATATATATATATATATATATATATATATATATATATACATATATATATATATATAAAGAGAGAGAGAGAGAGAGAGAAAGAGCAAGAGCGAGAGAGAGAGAACGAGCGCGAGAGAGCAAGAGAGCGAGCGAGCGAGCGAGAGCGAGAAAGAGAGAGAGAGAGCGAGAAAAGCAATACGAGACAAAACACATTAAAATAAGAAGAGAGAAAACTACTTAAATTCTGAAACGCTCTGTAGCAGAAAGGGAAAGACGATAGAGATGAGGGGTATCAAACATGTGAAAAATGGAGCAAGGATTGACTGAATGGGCAGACTCCCGCCTCATACACCACAAACAAGCCAGCCAGAGGCGAGTGAGCGAGCGGTGGAAGGGCAAAACCCTCGCTTTTTAAGGCCTGTCTACACGTTCGGGGCTGATGCACGGCCATGCCCGTCAAGTGGCACGTTGAACGGACAAATCAGCAAGAGCCATTATAGTCCAGCCGGTATGTGTCCCCCCATAAGGGATTGAACTTGCGACCGATCACATAGGAGTCGGAAGCCTTACGCAGTCAGGGATCGAGGGGACATGGAAATGACAATAAAAACAGAAGAGAAGGGAAAAAGAAAAATGACCAACTTAAGTTTCATCCTATACGCTACAGACAATACTCAAGGGTACGGTGTCATAACCCTGAACAATGTATTGTGTATGAAAGTTAACACATTCGGATACATTACAGTCAATTAGGTGCTAAAAAAATAGTAATATGTTGTAAACAAGCTACTGTACTGTACGGTATCTAGAATATGACACTCCTGTTATCATGCGAGAGATAAGCGAGCCAATGTTGTCGGGTGTTAGGAAACGCTTGATAAGGAGGATACGGAGGTGTGTGCTAGGGGTGTCAGCAATTACCGCATGCAGTATTAAGGATTCACATTTGCTATATTCAATAGCATTATGCTTTATGGTTTCCAAGCATTAACTGTGCCACTTTTCACAGCGGTAATAACTTGATAATAAAGGTATTAAAATATATATGATTTGTTACCAGGTATTGTAGATTTATATTATATATAGCTTCCAGCCTTCCACTCACCTGTTTCAAACGTCATCCCTCACCTCTCGTGCATAGGTATCCCCCCACTCTCCTCAAACCCCCTTCCTCCCCCCCAAACTCTCTCTGTACGACTCTCTCTTACTGGCTGTGGATGCTTCGAACGCATCTCTCTACTAGTGTTTCAGAGTAAATATCTTGACCAGCGTTGACAACGCTGTGGCCCTCGCGGGAGTGCGGCCAGCTGTACATACGTGTCAAGCCATCAATTCTCCGGCGTGCATGCTATCCAAACATGAGGGAGGTCAAAATAACCTGCCACAATTTCAGCGGTGTCGTGTGACTGGTGGTGCTGGACACACTAACCGCCTTTTACTGGCCATTCAAGGAGGTTAAGAAGTCTAGCTGAGGTGAAGGCAAGAAGTTAGTCACCTAATCTAACCTGACCTGATCCTATGTCACTGCAGTTATGGCCGCCATCAAACGCCAAAACTAACATTGTAACTGCACTACTTACATCTGGCTGTTTACAGGAATGACGAGTGAGGGAGGGAAGAAGAAAAAGAGTGGAAATAAGGGGTGGGGAAGCAAGTGGTGGGATGACAGGACGACAAAGAGACATGGGAGAGAGGGGTAGGATTCACGGGAAAACAGGGAGGATGTCAGAGAGAGAAAGAAGGGGAAAAAAAAAAGAAGAGCTCGAGGAAGGGAAGGAAGGGTTAAGGGTTAAGGGTGCAGGAGAGGGAGGGGGGGAATATTTAGGGTGATGGATGGAGGGGGAGGGATAAAGAATTAAAAGGGTTGAGAAAGAAAGGGAAAGGGTAAGAGGGTGTGAGGTTTAAGAAGAGGGGAAATAAGAAGAGGAGGAATAAAAAGAAGGTCGTTCGATGGGGAAAGAGGAGGAACGGAAAATAGGTGTTAAAAAAAGACGGAGAGGGAAATAAGACATTGAGAAACAAAAGGGAATATAAAACGAAAGGGAGGGAAGCTTGAAACTAGGAAAAGAGAAGGAAGAGAAAAAGTTATCTGAAGATCAGGTGGAAAGTATAAGCGGTGTGGGTGAGAGAGGATAAAGGGAGTGGGAGTATTAAAAGAAAAGGATGAAGATCTGTATAAGTGGTGGGCTTGAAGGAGAGAAGGGAAAGGAAGTATTTTAGGATAAGGAGGAAGGTACACGTGGTTGGGGAGAGGAGTCGAAGGGGAAGAAATATTAAAAGATAAGGAGGAAGGTATATGTGGTGGAGGATAGGAAGGGAAGGGAAAGGAAATAATAAGATATATGATATACTCTGTCATTAAAATGAAGCAAAGTAATCAAGTATAAAAACAACTGACGGATACGTACAACATTAATTTGTTAAAAGAACTCTCTCTCTCTCTCTCTCTCTCTCTCTCTCTCTCTCTCTCTCTCTCTCTCTTAGCAGCTACAGTGTGACAACCACCAAATCACAATACAATATTTACGTGACTGGCAGGTTTGAGAAAAGTAACAGCTGTAGTTCTTGTTGCTTGCAGAAGTAGATATATTTGAGGCCCCACTACTATCACCATGCCTGTAATGACAGTACCTAATATATTACTACTCGTACTACTATTATGCTACTATCACTACTACTACTACTACTACTACTACTAATAATAATAATAATAATAATACCGGTACACCTACTACCATTTCTCCCACTACTACCACTACTGTTTCATCTTCGCCCAATTCCTGAGGTCATCAACGAGGTGGGAAGGGTATGAGTATAAAGGGAAATGGAGAAAATCAACATCCGCAGCGAAAAGAGGCAGTTATCATATTGCAATACCAGTAGTAGTGGTAGTTGTAGTAGCAGTAGTAGTATGCACAGGTAGTCTAGCAGTACTAATTGGAAAAGCAGTATGTAGTAGTGGCAGCAGTAGTAATAGCACTAGAAGCAAGTAAGATTGGTAGTAGGTAGTAGTAGCAGTACTAGTATGCAGTAATAGTATTGGCACTAGTAGTTGGGAGTACTACCAGTACTTGGAGTAGTAAGGAGAACAATCAGTAGTAGTAGGGAATAATAGCAGTAGTAGGTAGTAGAAACAGTAGGAGTAGGTGGCAGTAGTAGTATGCAGCAGTAGATGGCCGTAGAAGTAGGTGTACCAATAGTAAGTATTAGTAGTATTAGTAGGTAGTAGGTAATGGCACCAGCAGCAGTAGAGAGCGGTACAGTCACTCATAAAAGACGTGGTACCTCACCAGCCAGTCCCTCGGTGCAGTCTTGCTGCTGCAGGTGATTCTGGCCATGATCTGAGCTTTTCTGTATGAGTGAACCCCAGGTTCTGTTATGTTTATAATTCATGGTCGACTAATGTAGCATTCGAGAATGTGAAAATACCCATCATGATATTGCTTTGATTATTAATATCATAAAAACGTCATACTGGAGGCAATGAAGTCTTAATCTGTACAAAGATAACTTCTCCCTTTTTCTCTTCTAGTCTCCCTCTCCCTCTGTCTTTTCTAGTCTCCCTCTCCCTCTTGCTCTTCTAGTTTCCCTCTCCCTCCCTTCTCTGTCACAGTTTCCCATACCTCATGATGAAAGTGTCCTCATTTCACTCAGTTGTTCATTTACCAGGGAACATTTTGCCAAAAAACGTTATTTCGGTCAATGTTTTTGTCGGCACGGACATTTAAGTAACAGCATTCTCTTGCATCTTAGACACAGCGTTCGGATGGTGTTTTCTTTTTTATGACGGTAATTTGTGTTGCTTATGTTGCTTAGGCCTCTTTCTCTGTGTGTGTGTGTGTGTGTGTGTGTGTGTGTGTGTGTATGTGTGTGTGTGTGTGTGTGTGTGTGTGTGTGTGTGTGTGTGTGTGTGTGTGTGTGTGTGTGTGTGTGTGTGTGTGTGTGTGTGTGTGTGTGTGTGTGTGTGTGTGTGTGTGTGTGTGTGTGTGTGTGTGTGTGTGTGTGTGTGTGTGTGTGTGTGTGTAAAACTCCCCACAAAAACTAGTAGTAAAGGAAATTAATGGAAAGTCATTAACGTGATTCAATAAACCGATAGCACCAAGGGAACTATGCAGAAAAGCCGAGGCGCAGGGTAAAGTTAACTTCACTTTGGATACATTAGTGCTAAAACTGGCGTGGGATGTATGGAAGGGAGGCTGAGGGTTCAGATAAAGTGTATGTTGAGGTTCAGACAAATGGTGTGTGCTGAAATACAGTGGGGTGTGGGACTTCATATATATATATATAGCGGTGTGGTTGCTTAGATACAGTGGGGTGTGGGGATACAGATATAGTGGTGTGGTTGCTCTGATACAGTGGGGTGTGGGGGTTCATATATAGTGGTGTGGGTGCTTAGATACAGTGGAGTGTGGGGATACAGATATAGTGGTGTGGTTGCTCTGATACAGTGGGGTGTGGGGGTTCATATATAGTGGTGTGGTTGCTTAGATACAGTGGAGTGTGGGGATACAGATATAGCGGTGTGGGTGCTCTGATATAGTGGGGTGTGGGAGTTCATATATAGTAGTGTGGGTGCTTAGATACAGTGAGGTGTGGTGGTACAGGTATAGTGGTGTGGATGCTCAGATACAGTGGCGTGTGGGGATACAGATATAGTGGCGTGGGTGCTGAGATACTGTGGGGTGTGGTGGTTCAGATATAGTGGTGTTGTTGCTTAGATACAGTGGGCTGTGATGGTACAGATATAGTGGTGTGGGTGTTCAGATACAGTGGGGTGTGGGGCTTCATAAGTAGCGGTGTGGTTGCTTAGATACAGTGAGGTGTGGGGGTTCAGATATAGTGCTGTGATTGTTTAGATTCAGTGGGGTGTGGGGGTACAGATATAGTGGTGTGGTTGCTCAGGTACAGTAGGGTGTGGAGGTTCAGATATAGTGGTGTGGTTACTTAGATACAGTAGGGTGTGGGGGTACAGATATAGTTGTGTGGATGCTCAGATACAGTAGGGTGTGGGGGTTCAGATATAGTGGTGTGGGTGCTCAGATACTGTGGGGTGTGGTGGTACAGATATAGTGGTGTGGGTGCTCAGATACAGTGGGGTGTGGGGGTTCAGATATAGCGGTGTGTGGGGGTTCAGATATGATGGGGTCTGTGGGGGTTCAGATATAGTAGTTTGTGTGTGGAAGGGTTAAGGTGAGGACTTGAAATATATATGACCTTGGTAAACAACAGCAATCCCCTCATTACGCCATAACGACCGTGCCACATTGTGAATTATATATACCACGTTTATCACAGTGCTCTGGGAACATGAATCTGCCAGCTTAGTTACAGACTTCACCAGAAATAGTATAAAAGAAAATTATATAAAAGAAGAAAATTCATATATGAACATCAAGCATGCAAAGCAAGGATATTATTTAAAACATAGGCAATGCTACGCTATTGCAACTCTCCATCTGACCAAGCATACTCCTAACTTTCCTGTACACCTAACCAAGTGCATGATGGAGCTCACTCCCCCCCCCCCCGCTCTGTAACAATGACACAGCAGGTCGCACTGAAATCGCTGAGAATAATTATATATATTTTTACTTTTTCATTATTTTCAAAAAAGCTACTTAAGACACAGCATTCTACCTAACAAAAGGCACCAGTTCGTTATAAGAAACATAACTATGTGAAATTTCATGACACTATATCGAACACTTTCTGAGTTTTGGCTTCAGATTCCTTGCATTGAAATTTCTGAGAAAAATATTTTCTTAAAAAAAAAAAAAAAAAACTTGTGACACAGCATTGTACCTATCAAGAGACACTGGTTCATTATAAGACACATAACTATGCGAAATTTCATTGCTATATTTAATACTTTCTGAGATTTGCTCCGGAAACGAAACATCTATGCCCACCTGCCCAACTCCGCGGACGGACTTTAGTTATAACAATACCCTCCTCTGACTTTGTCAGGTGAAGGGTAATAATTAACGGTTGAAGAAAAGAGAAGCCTAGGAAGGCGGGAAGGCATGCTGGTTGAAAGGGAAGTATTGAAAGGGAGGAAACCATAGTGGCAGGGAGGGAGGTATGAGAAATGAGACCTGCATGGAGGCGGGAAGGAGGTATGAGAAGGGAGGAATCCATAGTGGAGGGAACGGAGGTATGGGGAAGGGACGGATTCATATTGGTAGGGAGGGAGGTATGGGAAGGGAGCGAAGCATGAGGGCAGGGAGAGAGGTATCGGAAGGGAGAGAAGCATGGGGGCAGGGAGGGAGGTATGAGAAGGGAGGAAAGCTTGGGGAAAGGGAGGGAGGTATGGAAAGGGTGGAAAGCATGGGGGCAGGGAGGATGGTATGAGAAGGGAGGAAACCATGGGGAAAGGGAGGGAGGTATGGGAAGGGTGGAAAGCATGGGGGCAGGGAGGGAGGTATGGGAAGGGAGGGAAGCATTCGGGCAAGGAGGAAGGTATGGGAAAGGAGAGAAACATGGGGGCAGGGAGGGAGGCATGGAGACCATGGAGGCAGTGGGGAAGGTATGCGAAAGAAAGGAAGCTTAGGGGTAGGGAGAGAAGTATGGAAAGGGAGGAAAGCATGAAGGAAGGGAGGGAAATATGGAAATGGAGTGAGGGATGCATGGGGGAAGGGAGAGATGTATGGAAAGAAAGGAAAGCATGATGGAACAGAGGGAGGTATGGGAAGGGAGGAAAGCATGGTGGCTTGGAGGGAGGTATGGTTGAGAGGGGAAGCATGGTGACAAGAAGGAAGTATGGTTGGGAAGGGAAGCATGGTGACAGGGAGGGAGGTACGGTTAGGAAGAGAAGCATGGCGACAGGGAGGGAGTATGGTTGGGAAGGGACGCATGGCAACAGGGAGGGAGGTATGGTTGGGAAGGGATGCATGGTGACAGGGAGGGAGGCACGGTTAGGAAGAGAAGCATGGCGACAGGGAGGGAGGTATGGTTGGGAAGGGAAGCGTGGTGACAGGGAGGGAGGTATGGTTGGGAAGGGAAGCATGGTGACAGGGAGGGAGGTATGGTTAGGAAGGGAAGCAAACAGCAGAAGAAAGAAAGGGAGGAGCTTGGTATAAGGAAATGTATAAAGATGCTTCGTGTCAAGGAAGGAGGCTGGGTGTAAGAGCCAGCTGATGGGGATGGTGAACATTTATTGACTCTTTAAAATTTATTGACTCTTTCACTGATGAACACCACTGGCAGGCAGACAGACAGTAATCCAGCAGAGTAGGAATGCAGAGGGGCACGGTAGTAGGCAGGCAATCGTCGAGAAGGAAAAGTACTCCGATAAGGCAGAGTAGGCAGGCAGGTTGTAAACGAGAAGGGAAGGTACTCTGGTAGGGCAGAGTAGGCAGGCAGGTTGTAAACGAGAAAGGGGGGTAGGCAGATAGGCAATGGACGCAGACAGACAGTAAAAGAGCAGGGGAGATAGGCAAATAGACACGGTAGGGAGGCAGGCAAAAAACTAGTAAGGAGTTAGGAAGATAGGCAGGTTAGATAGGTAGGCAGTAAGCGAGCAGGGAAGGCCGGCAGATAGGCAGAGTAAGCAGATACGTAGGTAAGTGGACAGGGGAGGTAGATTGGAGGAGTATAGATGCAGGTGGCAATTGAGGCGTGTACTTTGTGACAAAACCTGTATATATTCATTAATTAATAACAGAGTTTATCAATGTACCTGTGTGTGTGTGTGTGTGTGTGTGTGTGTGTGTGTGTGTGTGTGTGTGTGTGTGTGTGTGTGTGTAAAACTCCCCACAAAAACTAGTAGTAAAGGAAATTAATGGAAAGTCATTAACGTGATTCAATAAACCGATAGCACCAAGGGAACTATGCAGAAAAGCCGAGGCGCAGGGTAAAGTTAACTTCACTTTGGATACATTAGTGCTAAAACTGGCGTGGGATGTATGGAAGGGAGGCTGAGGGTTCAGATAAAGTGTATGTTGAGGTTCAGACAAATGGTGTGTGCTGAAATACAGTGGGGTGTGAGGCTTCATATATATATATATAGCGGTGTGGTTGCTTAGATACAGTGGGGTGTGGGGATACAGATATAGTGGTGTGGTTGCTCTGATACAGTGGGGTGTGGGGGTTCATATATAGTGGTGTGGGTGCTTAGATACAGTGGAGTGTGGGGATACAGATATAGTGGTGTGGTTGCTCTGATACAGTGGGGTGTGGGGGTTCATATATAGTGGTGTGGTTGCTTAGATACAGTGGAGTGTGGGGATACAGATATAGCGGTGTGGGTGCTCTGATATAGTGGGGTGTGGGAGTTCATATATAGTAGTGTGGGTGCTTAGATACAGTGAGGTGTGGTGGTACAGGTATAGTGGTGTGGATGCTCAGATACAGTGGCGTGTGGGGATACAGATATAGTGGCGTGGGTGCTGAGATACTGTGGGGTGTGGTGGTTCAGATATAGTGGTGTTGTTGCTTAGATACAGTGGGCTGTGATGGTACAGATATAATGGTGTGGGTGTTCAGATACAGTGGGGTGTGGGGCTTCATAAGTAGCGGTGTGGTTGCTTAGATACAGTGAGGTGTGGGGGTTCAGATATAGTGCTGTGATTGTTTAGATTCAGTGGGGTGTGGGGGTACAGATATAGTGGTGTGGTTGCTCAGGTACAGTAGGGTGTGGAGGTTCAGATATAGTGGTGTGGTTACTTAGATACAGTAGGGTGTGGGGGTACAGATATAGTTGTGTGGATGCTCAGATACAGTAGGGTGTGGGGGTTCAGATATAGTGGTGTGGGTGCTCAGATACTGTGGGGTGTGGTGGTACAGATATAGTGGTGTGGGTGCTCAGATACAGTGGGGTGTGGGGGTTCAGATATAGCGGTGTGTGGGGGTTCAGATATGATGGGGTCTGTGGGGGTTCAGATATAGTAGTTTGTGTGTGGAAGGGTTAAGGTGAGGACTTGAAATATATATGACCTTGGTAAACAACAGCAATCCCCTCATTACGCCATAACGACCGTGCCACATTGTGAATTATATATACCACGTTTATCACAGTGCTCTGGGAACATGAATCTGCCAGCTTAGTTACAGACTTCACCAGAAATAGTATAAAAGAAAATTATATAAAAGAAGAAAATTCATATATGAACATCAAGCATGCAAAGCAAGGATATTATTTAAAACATAGGCAATGCTACGCTATTGCAACTCTCCATCTGACCAAGCATACTCCTAACTTTCCTGTACACCTAACCAAGCGCATGATGGAGCTCACTCCCCCCCCCCCGCTCTGTAACAATGACACAGCAGGTCGCACTGAAATCGCTGAGAATAATTATATATATTTTTACTTTTTCATTATTTTCAAAAAAGCTACTTAAGACACAGCATTCTACCTAACAAAAGGCACCAGTTCGTTATAAGAAACATAACTATGTGAAATTTCATGACACTATATCGAACACTTTCTGAGTTTTGGCTTCAGATTCCTTGCATTGAAATTTCTGAGAAAAATATTTTCTTAAAAAAAAAAAAAAAAAAAACTTGTGACACAGCATTGTACCTATCAAGAGACACTGGTTCATTATAAGACACATAACTATGCGAAATTTCATTGCTATATTTAATACTTTCTGAGATTTGCTCCGGAAACGAAACATCTATGCCCACCTGCCCAACTCCGCGGACGGACTTTAGTTATAACAATACCCTCCTCTGACTTTGTCAGGTGAAGGGTAATAATTAACGGTTGAAGAAAAGAGAAGCCTAGGAAGGCGGGAAGGCATGCTGGTTGAAAGGGAAGTATTGAAAGGGAGGAAACCATAGTGGCAGGGAGGGAGATATGAGAAAGGAGCGCTTCATGGAGGCAGGAAGGGAGGTATGAGAAGGGAGGAATCCATAGTGGAGGGAACGGAGGTATGGGAAGGGACGGATTCATATTGGTAGGGAGGGAGGTATGGGAAGGGAGCGAAGCATGAGGGCAGGGAGAGAGGTATCGGAAGGGAGAGAAGCATGGGGGCAGGGAGGGAGGTATGAGAAGGGAGGAAAGCTTGGGGAAAGGGAGGGAGGTATGGAAAGGGTGGAAAGCATGGGGGCAGGGAGGATGGTATGAGAAGGGAGGAAACCATGGGGAAAGGGAGGGAGGTATGGGAAGGGTGGAAAGCATGGGGGCAGGGAGGGAGGTATGGGAAGGGAGGGAAGCATTCGGGCAAGGAGGAAGGTATGGGAAAGGAGAGAAACATGGGGGCAGGGAGGGAGGCATGGAGACCATGGAGGCAGTGGGGAAGGTATGCGAAAGAAAGGAAGCTTAGGGGTAGGGAGAGAAGTATGGAAAGGGAGGAAAGCATGAAGGAAGGGAGGGAAATATGGAAATGGAGTGAGGGATGCATGGGGGAAGGGAGAGATGTATGGAAAGAAAGGAAAGCATGATGGAACAGAGGGAGGTATGGGAAGGGAGGAAAGCATGGTGGCTTGGAGGGAGGTATGGTTGAGAGGGGAAGCATGGTGACAAGAAGGAAGTATGGTTGGGAAGGGAAGCATGGTGACAGGGAGGGAGGTACGGTTAGGAAGAGAAGCATGGCGACAGGGAGGGAGTATGGTTGGGAAGGGACGCATGGCAACAGGGAGGGAGGTATGGTTGGGAAGGGATGCATGGTGACAGGGAGGGAGGCACGGTTAGGAAGAGAAGCATGGCGACAGGGAGGGAGGTATGGTTGGGAAGGGAAGCGTGGTGACAGGGAGGGAGGTATGGTTGGGAAGGGAAGCATGGTGACAGGGAGGGAGGTATGGTTAGGAAGGGAAGCAAACAGCAGAAGAAAGAAAGGGAGGAGCTTGGTATAAGGAAATGTATAAAGATGCTTCGTGTCAAGGAAGGAGGCTGGGTGTAAGAGCCAGCTGATGGGGATGGTGAACATTTATTGACTCTTTAAAATTTATTGACTCTTTCACTGATGAACACCACTGGCAGGCAGACAGACAGTAATCCAGCAGAGTAGGAATGCAGAGGGGCACGGTAGTAGGCAGGCAATCGTCGAGAAGGAAAAGTACTCTGATAAGGCAGAGTAGGCAGGCAGGTTGTAAACGAGAAGGGAAGGTACTCTGGTAGGGCAGAGTAGGCAGGCAGGTTGTAAACGAGAAAGGGGGGTAGGCAGATAGGCAATGGACGCAGACAGACAGTAAAAGAGCAGGGGAGATAGGCAAATAGACAGGGTAGGCAGGCAGGCAAAAAACTAGTAAGGAGTTAGGAAGATAGGCAGGTTAGATAGGTAGGCAGTAAGCGAGCAGGGAAGGCCGGCAGATAGGCAGAGTAAGCAGATACGTAGGTAAGTGGACAGGGGAGGTAGATTGGAGGAGTATAGATGCAGGTGGCAATTGAGGCGTGTACTTTGTGACAAAACCTGTATATATTCATTAATTAATAACAGAGTTTATCAATGTACCTGTGTGTGTGTGTGTGTGTGTGTGTGTGTGTGTGTGTGTGTGTGTGTGTGTGTAAAACTCCCCACAAAAACTAGTAGTAAAGGAAATTAATGGAAAGTCATTAACGTGATTCAATAAACCGATAACACCAAGGGAACTATGCAGAAAAGCCGAGGCGCAGGGTAAAGTTAACTTCACTTTGGATACATTAGTGCTAAAACTGGCGTGGGATGTATGGAA
The DNA here is from genome assembly GCF_032717465.1 of Coenobita brevimanus. NCBI lineage: Eukaryota > Metazoa > Arthropoda > Malacostraca > Decapoda > Coenobitidae > Coenobita > Coenobita brevimanus. The sequence continues at coordinate 14,452,261 of NC_136970.1, read as the reverse complement.
GGGAGGCTGAGGGTTCAGATAAAGTGTATGTTGAGGTTCAGACAAATGGTGTGTGCTGAAATACAGTGGGGTGTGAGGCTTCATATATATATATATAGCGGTGTGGTTGCTTAGATACAGTGGGGTGTGGGGATACAGATATAGTGGTGTGGTTGCTCTGATACAGTGGGGTGTGGGGGTTCATATATAGTGGTGTGGGTGCTTAGATACAGTGGAGTGTGGGGATACAGATATAGTGGTGTGGTTGCTCTGATACAGTGGGGTGTGGGGGTTCATATATAGTGGTGTGGTTGCTTAGATACAGTGGAGTGTGGGGATACAGATATAGTGGTGTGGGTGCTCTGATATAGTGGGGTGTGGGAGTTCATATATAGTAGTGTGGGTGCTTAGATACAGTGAGGTGTGGTGGTACAGGTATAGTGGTGTGGATGCTCAGATACAGTGGCGTGTGGGGATACAGATATAGTGGCGTGGGTGCTGAGATACTGTGGGGTGTGGTGGTTCAGATATAGTGGTGTTGTTGCTTAGATACAGTGGGCTGTGATGGTACAGATATAGTGGTGTGGGTGTTCAGATACAGTGGGGTGTGGGGCTTCATAAGTAGCGGTGTGGTTGCTTAGATACAGTGAGGTGTGGGGGTTCAGATATAGTGCTGTGATTGTTTAGATTCAGTGGGGTGTGGGGGTACAGATATAGTGGTGTGGTTGCTCAGGTACAGTGGGGTGTGGAGGTTCAGATATAGTGGTGTGGTTACTTAGATACAGTAGGGTGTGGGGGTACAGATATAGTTGTGTGGATGCTCAGATACAGTAGGGTGTGGGGGTTCAGATATAGTGGTGTGGGTGCTCAGATACTGTGGGGTGTGGTGGTACAGATATAGTGGTGTGGGTGCTCAGATACAGTGGGGTGTGGGGGTTCAGATAGAGCGGTGTGTGGGGGTTCAGATATGATGGGGTCTGTGGGGGTTCAGATATAGTAGTTTGTGTGTGGAAGGGTTAAGGTGAGGACTTGAAATATATATGACCTTGGTAAACAACAGCAATCCCCTCATTACGCCATAACGACCGTGCCACATTGTGAATTATATATACCACGTTTATCACAGTGCTCTGGGAACATGAATCTGCCAGCTTAGTTACAGACTTCACCAGAAATAGTATAAAAGAAAATTATATAAAAGAAGAAAATTCATATATGAACATCAAGCATGCAAAGCAAGGATATTATTTAAAACATAGGCAATGCTACGCTATTGCAACTCTCCATCTGACCAAGCATGCTCCTAACTTTCCTGTACACCTAACCAAGCGCATGATGGAGCTCACTCCCCCCCCCCCCGCTCTGTAACAATGACACAGCAGGTCGCACTGAAATCGCTGAGAATAATTATATATATTTTTACTTTTTCATTGTTTTCAAAAAAGCTACTTAAGACACAGCATTCTACCTAACAAAAGGCACCAGTTCGTTATAAGAAACATAACTATGTGAAATTTCATGACACTATATCGAACACTTTCTGAGTTTTGGCTTCAGATTCCTTGCATTGAAATTTCTGAGAAAAATATTTTCTTAAAAAAAAAAAAAAAAAAAATACTTGTGACACAGCATTGTACCTATCAAGAGACACTGGTTCATTATAAGACACATAACTATGCGAAATTTCATTGCTATATTTAATACTTTCTGAGATTTGCTCCGGAAACGAAACATCTATGCCCACCTGCCCAACTCCGCGGACGGACTTTAGTTATAACAATACCCTCCTCTGACTTTGTCAGGTGAAGGGTAATAATTAACGGTTGAAGAAAAGAGAAGCCTAGGAAGGCGGGAAGGCATGCTGGTTGAAAGGGAAGTATTGAAAGGGAGGAAACCATAGTGGCAGGGAGGGAGATATGAGAAAGGAGCGCTTCATGGAGGCAGGAAGGGAGGTATGAGAAGGGAGGAATCCATAGTGGAGGGAACGGAGGTATGGGAAGGGACGGATTCATATTGGTAGGGAGGGAGGTATGGGAAGGGAGCGAAGCATGAGGGCAGGGAGAGAGGTATCGGAAGGGAGAGAAGCATGGGGGCAGGGAGGGAGGTATGAGAAGGGAGGAAAGCTTGGGGAAAGGGAGGGAGGTATGGAAAGGGTGGAAAGCATGGGGGCAGGGAGGATGGTATGAGAAGGGAGGAAACCATGGGGGAAAGGGAGGGAGGTATGGGAAGGGTGGAAAGCATGGGGGCAGGGAGGGAGGTATGGGAAGGGAGGGAAGCATTCGGGCAAGGAGGAAGGTATGGGAAAGGAGAGAAACATGGGGGCAGGGAGGGAGGCATGGAGACCATGGAGGCAGTGGGGAAGGTATGCGAAAGAAAGGAAGCTTAGGGGTAGGGAGAGAAGTATGGAAAGGGAGGAAAGCATGAAGGAAGGGAGGGAAATATGGAAATGGAGTGAGGGATGCATGGGGGAAGGGAGAGATGTATGGAAAGAAAGGAAAGCATGATGGAACAGAGGGAGGTATGGGAAGGGAGGAAAGCATGGTGGCTTGGAGGGAGGTATGGTTGAGAGGGGAAGCATGGTGACAAGAAGGAAGTATGGTTGGGAAGGGAAGCATGGTGACAGGGAGGGAGGTACGGTTAGGAAGAGAAGCATGGCGACAGGGAGGGAGTATGGTTGGGAAGGGACGCATGGCAACAGGGAGGGAGGTATGGTTGGGAAGGGATGCATGGTGACAGGGAGGGAGGCACGGTTAGGAAGAGAAGCATGGCGACAGGGAGGGAGGTATGGTTGGGAAGGGAAGCGTGGTGACAGGGAGGGAGGTATGGTTGGGAAGGGAAGCATGGTGACAGGGAGGGAGGTATGGTTAGGAAGGGAAGCAAACAGCAGAAGAAAGAAAGGGAGGAGCTTGGTATAAGGAAATGTATAAAGATGCTTCGTGTCAAGGAAGGAGGCTGGGTGTAAGAGCCAGCTGATGGGGATGGTGAACATTTATTGACTCTTTAAAATTTATTGACTCTTTCACTGATGAACACCACTGGCAGGCAGACAGACAGTAATCCAGCAGAGTAGGAATGCAGAGGGGCACGGTAGTAGGCAGGCAATCGTCGAGAAGGAAAAGTACTCCGATAAGGCAGAGTAGGCAGGCAGGTTGTAAACGAGAAGGGAAGGTACTCTGGTAGGGCAGAGTAGGCAGGCAGGTTGTAAACGAGAAAGGGGGGTAGGCAGATAGGCAATGGACGCAGACAGACAGTAAAAGAGCAGGGGAGATAGGCAAATAGACACGGTAGGGAGGCAGGCAAAAAACTAGTAAGGAGTTAGGAAGATAGGCAGGTTAGATAGGTAGGCAGTAAGCGAGCAGGGAAGGCCGGCAGATAGGCAGAGTAAGCAGATACGTAGGTAAGTGGACAGGGGAGGTAGATTGGAGGAGTATAGATGAAGGTGGCAATTGAGGCGTGTACTTTGTGACAAAACCTGTATATATTCATTAATTAATAACAGAGTTTATCAATGTACCTGTGTGTGTGTGTGTGTGTGTGTGTGTGTGTGTGTGTGTGTGTGTGTGTGTGTGTGTGTGTGTGTGTGTGTGTGTGTGTATACGGTTTTTTTAAAATAACAGAACGGAGGAAGGAAAAACAAATGAATAAAAAAAAAAATCCATAAACCAGATTACTGGTGTCCTCTGTTCATAAAATATCTGTAAAAGTTAGACTTGAACAACTGTGGGTTAAAGTTTGGAGGGAAACAACTCCGGGGAAGCGAGTTCCAGAGAGACGCAGTTCGGGGAATGAAAGAATTCTGATAGGCAGAAGTTCTGCAATATGGCTGAGTGACATTCCAGTCATGAGCGCTGCCAGATGCCCGTGTAGCACGAGGGAAAGCATGGAGAGGTGGCACCATGGATGCATCTTCGTCTGGCCATTTGCTATAAAAATATCTGTAAAATAATGCAAGGGAGGCAACATTCCTTCTTACTTGCAGGGGAGGTAGTTTATTTGTAATGGCAGAGTTGTTAATAATTCTAACAGCTTTGTTCTGAATTTTGTCTAGTTGTTTTAATGCAACCTCTCCACATCCATTCCACAAGGGTGAGCATTATTCAAGCTGAGAGCGCACATGACTCTTATAAACTATACAGTAGCTAACAGCTCATCAGCAAAGAAGTTACGGACTCTGTACAATAATCCAAGTTTCTTTGAGGCGGTTTTGGCAAGTGATCTAACATGAGAGGTCCAGCTGAGGGCATTGTTAAGTGAGACACCAAGAATTTCAATACTTTTGGAGATGGGAATATTAGTAGCACTGAAGGTAATGTACGAATCTGGTAATATCTGTCTATTAGTAAATTGTATATATTTAGTTTTACTAACATTAAAAGAGACTAGGTTGATTTGTTCCCATTCACTGATCGTAGAGAGGTCTTGATTTATGGAGATGGCTATAGAGAGTTGAGAGGTAGAGATATTAGACTTTGTAAATGGGTGTCTGAGTGTGAATGAACTATGTAGTGTTGAGTCATCTGTGTATGAATTAATGACATTGTGGGTGACAGATAAGAGATCATTAACATGAACCAGGAATATGGTTGGCGCCAGAACTGACCCCTGCGGCACACCGGCGTTAATTGAGTGGAAATTGGAATATACATCATCTACTTTTACTTTTATTTTCCTGTCACTAAGATATGAAGAAATCAAAGGAACAAAAGACGTTAGTCCATAGCAAGGGAGTTTGGACAGCAGGGAACGGTGCCATACTCTGTCAAAAGCTTTAGAAATGTCAAGAGCTACTGCATGAGTTTCTCCATGTAGATCAATTGATTGATGGATGGTATGAGTTAGGAGATAGGAGATTGAGTATGTCAATGGTGGATCTTTCGTGGCGAAAACTATATTGTCTATCATTAATTAAGTTGTTGGATTCAAGATGTTTAACAATGTGCTTATTAATTAAAGTTTCAAATACCTTACCAAGAGAAGATGTGACAGCTATTGGTCTGTAATCAGAAGGGTCAGAGGAACTTCCTTTCTTCGGAATTGGGTGGATATTGGCTTCTTTCCTTGAATTTGGGAATAAAGAAGTACGTATGCATAGTCTGAATAATTTAGCTAGAACAGAGGCCAGTTCAAGGGAACACTTTTTCAAAGCAACTGGCGGAATTCCATCTGGGCCTGGAGCTTTGTTGGTAGGTAAATTGTCTAGGATGGATTTTACGTATCTTGTCTGTATTTTAAGTGGGGCAATTTCGGGAGAGTCAAGTTCTAGTACTGGGACATTCTGGCTGGTATCGTCTATGGTAGAGTTTCTTGCAAATATATTGGCAAAAAATATCTGCTTTCCCACACGGGTCATTTGTAATGTTGCCATCTGAAGATTTTAGTGGGAGAATGGAAGATGATTTGTTAAGTTATTATTGAAAGAATTAAGAGTTGACCAGAATATTCTATTGTCATTAGAGTGGTTAAGTAGTTTTGATGCTTGCTTTTGAAGAAAGTTTGATTTTGCTAGATTTAATACAGCTTTTGCATGATTTCTAGCAAATTTTAAATTGAGAGATGATTCAGAAGTTTTTGATTTTAAGTAAGAGTTGTATGTTAATGACTTTTGGACTGTTACTCTGGCACAGTTGCCATCAAACCATTTTGGAGAGTTCGATCTTTTAGTGAACTGTTGACTTGGTACGAATAAATTCATACCAGCTAGAATTAAGTCGCAAATGTGGGACTGGGTGGAACTGGGGTCACTAGAGAAGAAAGACTGTCATGGAACATCAGCAAGATAATTTCTAAATCCATCTCAGTTTGCCCTATCAAAGTGCCATCGGGTCACCCTGACAGGTTCAGAACGGGCAGGTGTGGGGGGGTTAACTAATGGGGCTTTGATGAGATTGTGGTCAGAGGATCCAAGTGGTGACAGTACCTCTATCCTGTATTGATCTGGATTATTTGTCAAGAATAAATCCAAGAGATGGGCATTATGGTCAGGATTATCAAGTATTCTGGTTGGTTGCTTTACCAGCTGGGTGAGATTAAACGATTCTGCAAACAGCTCGCACTCTAGACCAGCGTCGTCAGTCCTGGCAGAATGCAATAACCATTCAACATTATGTATGTTAAAATTACCCAAAATGGTTATTTCGGTGCTAAGGGCAAGGTTAAGGTTACTCAACTGTGTGGATATGGAATCAAATACACTGGGTTCCGAAGAAACATTGGGGGAGCGATAAACTACACAAATATATTTGGTAATATTTTGACAATTTAGTTTTTATAATGAGTAATCAAAACTGGATGAAGTGAAGTTTAAAATAGTGTCAACTGCATATTGGGATTTGATATAACAACAGGTGCCGCCCTTGTTACAGAAGTTTGTAAGTAGATGGTAACCGGGAAAACAAAATGGAGATATATCAGTAGAGGGTGAGATTTGTGGTTCTGTGCGGAAAGGGCCAAAGGGGATATGGACCGAAGGAAAAAATGAACTGAGTTTAAATTTGTACTAAGACCGCGGATGTTGGTTAAGAATAAGGCCGCACTTTCACTTCTCCACTGACGAGCAACGTTGGAAATTGCAAGTCGCTTGATGGCGACCGGGAGGACCCTGTGCCGCCAGCCCTACCCTGCCGGTGGTGGCAATCCGAGGTGCCACCTCATTTGATAGTAACATTGCAGCGGCCATTACTAAAGACAGTGAATAGAAAGTGTGATATGTTATGTGCATGTAGTGTGGTGTAGACAGTTGGAGGTAGAGGTATTATGAGAGCATGCTGGCCTACTGTCTGTGTAAATGAATGCACTGAAAATGTTCAGCAAAGGGAAATGGTCAGGATCAAGTCCTGAGGGCTGGTGAAACGGGAGCTACAGCTCTCCCTATCACCAGCTTGCCATCCACCGCGGGAGTACTACCCTGTTCGACTGGTGCTACAGTCTACTGTAGTCATGTAAAATAGACAGTGAGCGTGTCAGTGTGTGGAGTGACATAGTCATAAACATAGCCAGTGAACGTGTCAGTGTGTGAGGTGACAGCCATATAACATAGCCAGTGAGCATGTCAGTGAATAGGGTGACATAATCAATGGGGGAGGTGGTGGCTCAATCGGTAGAGAGGTGGCCTGCAGTCCTTACGGACCCAGGTTCGAATCCTGGCTGGGGCAGGGAACAGTTTAAGGATTTGAATTTCTTTAAATCAGGCTTTACTGATCTACCAGAAGACCCGCCGACATGTCGTAAAAATACCCCCGCTAATACCAATACACCAGTCCTGTATGAGACAGCCCTAGCATGTATTCAATATGGACGGTGGGTGTTAGCGCCGAAGTGGTGACATGTAGAGGTGTATGGTATGTAGGAGGACTGCTGGGCCTTGATAGCAGGCTGTGAAGCCTATGCCCAGAGTCGGACACATAAAAAAAAAAAAATAAAAAAAATAATAATAATACAACCAATGAGCGTGTCAGTGTGAGGTGTGATACCATCCACCTTTGCCGCCTACGTGTGACAGTGATGGAGGAGCCAGAGTTACGGGACAAGTTTTACAATAATGCAAAGTATCGGGAGATATTGTGCAACTTGTGTGAGACGGTGGAAGGTGAGAAAGGGGTTTGGGATGATGGATGCTAACGCGTAAGTGATGATGATGATGATGATGATGATGATGATGAAAGGTACAGAGTAAAGACAGAGAGAGAAAGAGAGAGAGAGAGAGAGAGAGAGACAGAGAGAGAGAGAGAGAGAGACAGAGAGAGAGAGAGAGAGAGAGGTGAATAGTGATGGCCAGAGATGGTGGAATTCAGGTTGAGATTATGATGATGGTTATGGCGATTAGCAAAGAACGATAAGAGACAGAAGAAACAGGAAAGGTGGTACAGGAGAAATGTAGGTTGATATTACGGTGAGAGGAATGTAGGAGGGACGATGGGAAATGCACAAGAAGGAGAAAGTAGATCGGAGGGAAAGATAATCTGGCAAAAAACAAAAAATCCTGCAGACAGAGATATTAAGTTAAAAAAAGGCACGAGAAAAGGATACGAATGAGGGTTGTTAGTAGTGAGACAATGAATAGCTGGAGAACTTTGTAGAAATAATATGTAAATTACACTGCAGAACATAACGCCAACGTACTTTGAAGTGTGCAAGTATATAATCAATGCATATAATGTAATTAATTGGTATAAACACACACACACACACACACACACACACACACACACACACCACTAAACTAATGCTGAGCCTTCAAACACAGTCATTTATCATCAGGTCAACCATATTGACAAAAGCAGCGTAGTCAATTGGATAACACATTATTGATATTTGTGATGCATGGTGGCTCATCTCTCATCACCACTACCTGTTCCCACCCATGTGATAGCCAGCCAGGAGCAATCAGCACTCTCTCTTTCATATTCTCCTGGTTTCTCTCGTTTCTAGCACCACCTCACCTCTCCTCCCCCATCCCTCTCCCTCCCTTTCCCTCTCTCCCATCCCTTTCCCTACACTCCCCCTTCTCCCCTTCCCTCCTCACATTCCACCAGTAAACTGTGGAGGGAAGTTCTGGGAGATATTCTTGTAAAGTTTTCCTCTCACCCTTTCTGCTGTCCTGCGTTTTCATTCTCATCCTGTCTAATCGCAGTTGCTCTGCCATCAACACCAAGGGTCTCCGTCTATTTCTCTCTCTCCCTCTCTCTCTCTCTCTCTCTCTCTCTCTCTCACACACACACACACACACACACACACACACACACACACACACACACATAAACACCAACCTATACCCACAAAAGGCAACCTGAACAGTCACAAAGGAGGGTGAGCTGAGTGCCAGGTCCATCTCACTCCTCACCACGAAACGCCACGCCACCTGAGTTATGACCATCAGATAGCCTGTTCCGTTCTTATAGCAGGAATATGGTGACAAATGTATGATTATGGTCTGAAACTCGATCATGTGGATCAGTTGTGGTGGTTGTAAGTTACAATCTAAATACGAGACTGAGAGTGACAGTGTCAACATTAAACTTATGTGGTGAATGATAATATCTTATAGGTAAATGCACGTCTTTAGCACACTGTGATATTTATTATTATTATTATTTGTAGTCTTGTGGGCTTTTAAACGTTTGCTCTATTTAACTGACCATGAGAATGATCCAAATATAGTCCACAAAAATCCATAATACTCAGGACTTGTAAATTCTGAAGTAACCATTAAAAGAATGTTGCCAAATTAGTACAGTTTTCTTTGTAACAAGCTGCGATGGTCATGGTGGTGGGTGAGGAGATAAACATGTTGGGGATATTAAGTGTCGTTGGTTGTTGTGGCACAGAATTGGTCACAGCTGTAGGCCAAAAAATATCAACCGACAGAAATAGTTGACCCACACGATGTTGGACTGAGAGAGAGAGAGAGAGAGAGAGAGAGAGAGAGAGAGAGAGAGAGAGAGAGAGAGAGATGCATACACAGAAAATAATGTGAGAGAAGAAAAGAGATGAATAGAGAGAGAAGAAAGAGAGAAAGGAGAAAGTGAATGTCTCGAGTTTGTTAAATTGTAATATTATGGGAACTCGCAATATTGTATTATTGTGCAAGCCTATGAGCGTTAGTGGGAAATCCCAGAAAACCCAGAGTAGTTAGCTCAGCTAACCGTCTACGTTTACACTCCGACTGGAACAGATTTTCAAAACATTTATCATTGTTTCACAAACGATTGTCCTCATGCACGACCTTAGTGTATCACTGAATGATATTATTAAGACTATACCGTTCGCACACCCCTCGAACTGTCGGGGCAGGTAGTCACATCCATTTCTCACGGATGAAATGAAACCTGGCATGAGAAACAGATGGAGAGGGACAGCTCCGAGGGGCAGATTACTTTTTGTAATACCAGAACAGAGGAAGGAAAAACAAATGAATAAAGAAGAAGAATAATCCATACACAAGATTATTGGCATCCTCCATTCTAACAGACTTTAACAGCTGTAGAGTGAGGTTTGTGGGGAAACAACTCCGGGGAAGCAAGGTCCAGAGAGATGCAGTTCGGAGAATAAAAGAATTCTAATAGGCAGAAGTTCTGCAATATGGCTGTGTGACATTCCAGTCAAGAGCGCTATCAGACGCCCGTGTAGCACGAGGGAAGGCATGGAGACGTGGCATAACGAAAGCAACTTCGTCTGAGCATTTGTCATAATAATATATGTAATATAATGCAAGGGAGGCAACATTCCTTCTTACTTATAGGGAAGGTAGTTTATTTATAATAGCAGGGTTATTATTATTCCAACAGCTTTGTTCTGAATTTTGTCTAGTTTTAGTGCAACCTCTCCACATCCACTCCACAAGGGTGAGCAATATTCAAGCTAAGAGTGCATATGACTTATAGCTAACTGCTAGTCAGTGAAGGAGATACGGACTCAGTACAATTATCGAAGTTTCTTTGAGGCGGTTATAGCAAGTGATCTTACATGAGAAGTCCAGCTGAGGGCATTTTTAAGTGAGACACCGAGAATTTCAGTACTTTTGAAGATGGGAATATTAGTACAAATTGAAGGTAATATACGAATCTGGCAATATTTACCTATTAGTAAATTGTTAATATATGGATGTATGCTGAGCAGTGTGAGAAGTGATCGCGGAGACCACCCTTTGTTACTCGATCAGCTGTATCACCTCGCAGTACTGTGACACCATACCTATCCACTCACTGTAGTTAGTTGGAGATTAATATCAGCGAGAGACAGACGTGCTTCCCAGAGCAGTGTGAGGAGCAGTGACCAGCGATGACCACCCCTTGTGTCTTGGAGGTGTCATCAGGCGGCGGATCACCTAGTTTCCTCACAGTTCTGTGCATCCATTCTCGACGTGTTTCCAGAGCAGTGTGAACAGAGATCAGCAGAGACCGTGTCTTGACCAGCGATCGTTTCGCAGTTCTGTATCGCCATATCTCCCGAATTACTAGTATTTTCTTCTGTTTTCAAGATTTAAGAGTGTTGCTTGATTGCGAGGGAGTGAATTTACTTGCTTAAGTTCTCTTTGGAACGTTAGCATTCAATTTGCTCTAATTAATAGATTTAGTTTTTTTTTTTTTCTTTTGATCTCAATTAAATGTCAAATCGGGTTTCATATTTTCTATATTGTTCTTATTTTGCCTGCTTCCAGCTTGCACAAACTTTCTTTGATATTAAAACACATCTGGTAGTTAGCCAATTCTTCCGTATTAATTAACAATAAACCTGTTGGCGCAAGCTAAGAGATGCAAAAGCAGGAATCTAGTTTAGTGTTACTAAGTTCCAAGGCAAATTTTCGATTGTCAGGAGGTAAGGGCACTTTCTCTCAGGGGCAAAAGTACTATTGATTCAGTATTCATGAGTATTTTTCTCTTGCTGTGTACTGTTTGAAGGGGATGTTTAAAAATTTCTTACTTTTAGGGACTCAGCGACGTAAGGCAGAATAAAGTAAAACTTAATACGTTATTTGCATAAGTCGATCCCCCTCATGACATGGAGAAGTTTGGTGCGGACGAACGTAACCAGACTGGCCTTCAGTGTGACATCTTGAGTTTTGTTCTGCCATAAATGAATTTAACAGACCACATGTATATATTATCGCCCACCTTTAGAAGGCGGAGGGATAATGTTTTTACCTGCCTCGTGTGTGTGTGTGTGTGTGTGTGTGTGTGTGTGTGTGTGTGTATTTGTTCCCATTATATCTCATGAATGGCTTGAGCTATCAACGTGGAACCTTCAGGATATCAAGATACGGCCAGAATTTTGACCGAGGTCGAATATGGGCACGTGAGGTCAAGGTCACCAAAATGGCTGCCAAAGGTCAACTAGTTTTTATCGCCCGCCTTTAGCACCATTATATCTCATGAACGGCTTGAGGTATCAACATGAAACCTTCAGGGTATCAAAATATGGCCAAAGTCTTGGACGAGTTCGAATAATGGGCACTCGGGGTCAAGGTCAAGGTCACCAAAATGGCTGCCAAAAGTCAGCCAGTGTTTATTGCCCGCCTTTAGCACAATTATATCTTATGAACGGTTTCAGGGTATCAAGAGATGGCCTAAATCTTGGACTTGGCCAACAGAAAATTCTGGTGGGCGATTAGCTTTCGGCTAGTGAATACTTTTCCATCATTTATACTTGCCTCCGACCCAGAGAATCTGGTTTGCCTCCACCAGCCAGATGATATACGGATCCGACAAACACAAGGGACTCCCAGTGTGTATTTTGCCCTGGTATTATTTTATATATATTTAATATATATGACGCTGTTATGGTTTATGTTAGTAATATAGTGCAAGGATATATTACCATTACCATCAACGGGCTTGGCTACTGATGGAAGGAATCTCTCTCTCTCTCTCTCTCTCTCTCTCTCACACACACACACACACACACACACACACACACACAAACACACACACACACACACACACACACACACACACACACACACGAACAGGAACAAGGGGGCGTGACAAACCATTAATAGTTGTTGTCTACGTAGTGCAAGATGAATGGTGGAGATAATGGGTGGGGTGATGGAGTAAATGGCAGGCGGTGGGGAGGGGAAGGGTAGGGAAGTTGGGGGTGGGGGGAAGTGGGGGGATGGGAGAGGACAGTACGAGTATATGAGATGACTGAGTAAAGGATAGGTGATGGAGAGAAGGGTGGGGAAGTTGGGGATGTGAGATATAGTCATTCGGGGTAATAAAAGACAGTTTGTCTTAACTTTGGTCTGCCTCAGGCATTTGTAATACTTGGGAGAAAAGATACATATCATTAGGTAGAGTACCCATAAGGCCTTCATGTAGCACCATTAAATCTAACGTACCTCATAAGAATTTCCAGGTAATAAAGAAAAACTAAATTTTTTGTTACCCCAGCCAATGGGGGGAAAAACAACAGCACTCGGGGTGAAAAAAAAAATAGGGGTTAACACTGAAAAATGAAATTAACACTGATACTGTTCCTCTACACTGCAGCTAAATGGTGGCACACATCATTCACATGTGTTATATTTGTATTATGTCCAATCCCAGTGACATTTTTGGACATTTTTATCGCTATTACTAATAGTCTCAATTAGTAGAAAATAAAAATCAGTTTCATATTTGGCTTGGCTTGACACCACTTATATATATAATGACAGATAATAGAAAACATATCTAAATCACAGATTCATCTTTCTGTTGACACCTTGACACCACTTAATAACGACATATAATAGAAAATTATAAATCACAGACACCTTGACTCCACTTATTGACATTTTTGGGGAGAAGGGAAACCAAATTTCATAACTTTTTTAAACATAGAATTAGCTTCTTCTTCTTCTCTGAAATAAAATCGTGCCTTTCCACGCCCTTTTGCCTCCACTTCAGGCTTGCCTGGGCCAGCTAGGAGGCGAGACACATCTACAATATCAATATCCTCCATCTGCGGCCAGTCCCAACGCAACTCTTGAGGGTTACTAGAATGCACAGTTCTTTTCTTGAATGTAACTTCAACCTTATTGTCCTCACTGTCCTCATCATCGCTAAACAGTTTTAATATCTTGCCCCAGTAATAGGTGGATGGCCTGTCATACATGACAGCATAGTACATGCCCACCTTTAACTCATGCTGCTTGGGCATTTCTCGCTTTAGTTCTTTGCGTCCCAATGCTGCCTTTACAGTTTTATCTAGTGTCACCAGATTGTCATCGTTGATATCGGACAGTTCACCACTAGAATGAGAAGAAGAGTCAACTTGTGGGAGGTCATCTTCATCTGAGTCACTCTCTTCTGCTGGCTGTGTCTTCTTCCTTTTTGTCTTTTCTTCAACTTGTGGGGGGTCATCTACATCTGAGTCACTCTCTTCTGCTGGCTGTGTCTTCTTCCTTTTCATCTTTTCTTCTTTCTTTTCTTGTTGTTGGAGGAACTTTGCATCGGTCAGCACAGCCCCATGCATTGAGATCCGATGACGTCTCTGTGGCTGGGATGTAGATGAGCTGGGGCGACCTCTTGCTTTTATAACTGCTTCAAAGGAGGTTTCATCTTCTTGTGGCACCAGAATCACAACATAGCGCATCCATTGTGGTGCATGCTTTTGTAACTCTTTGATCAGGGATTTGGGGGATGTGAGCAAGTTATCACTAGTACTGGAGGTGCCTGGGGAGCTGAAATCCAAACAACGTTGAATTCCTTGTGGTTGTTTGGGTGGAGAGAGTTGAGCTTGCACATCCTGTGTTTGTGGGTTAGAGAGAAGAGGAGACCCATCATCCATTAGTGGCTTGCCAGCTACAATCCACTTGTTGTATGAGGCTAGTTTAACCTTGTCAAGGCGTTCCTTATATTTTGAGGCATCAACTGGGAACACCCCTGTAGCTCTGAATTGATGCCTCAGTGTACAACTTTGGCTTCTTGGTGTATGTCCTCGGCATTGTTACGCTGTCAGAGAAAGACAAGAACATCATTAGATATTGGTCATTATGATTTAATTTTCAAACGTCACTTTAGATTGCACAATATATGACAAAAGACATTATGGGGGAAATAAAATTACCCCATGGGGAGTATTTTATTACCCCTTGGGGGGAAATTTTATTACCCCATGGGGTAAAAAAACACTGGTTAAAAAAAAACAGTGTTTTTTTTCAACTTTTTTCATGCTAAAAATCAGGGTAAAAAAAAACATACCTGTGTGGTGGATACTGCAGTAGACAAGTTAATCACGGCAGGGGAGGGAAGAGACTGATGTCATTACAACAGCTGAAAGCAGAGAATGAAGCTTTTCTACAAGAACCATTCCCAGTATCGAACATTAGCCAAAAACAGTAAAAAAGTTAAAATGATACAAAAAACACAGTAGTTCATTAAAAAATTGATAAATAATAGAAAAAGAAATGGGAAAAATCTGTTCATTGCATGAAATGTTGCTAATAGAGTGGGCAATCTGTGGGACACAAAAATTTTTTTTTTTTTCCAAAACCCAACATATATATATGGACCTATGTTTGTTTTTACCCCAACTACCCCCGAATTTTTTTTTACCCCGAATGACTATAGTATGGGTGAGGTGATGGAGTTAAGGGCAGGTGGTGGGGAGGGGAAGGGTTGGGAAGTTGGTGGCAAGGTGGAGAGGTGAAAGACTTGAGGATGTGGAAAGTCTGGTATAATATAAAGCTATGACCACTAACTTGTCACACCACGCCTGAGTCAAGGGAGAGAGAGAGAGAGAGAGAGAGAGAGAGAGAGATCACATTGCTACTCATTTCAAACCATCCAGCCATTTTTCATACCATTCCGAATTCACCAAAGATATTAGCTCACTGAACATTAAAACAGCAAGATTTCTCTTTAATGATAATAAATAAGAAAATGACAATTACTGGACACATTTGGTACGCTCACCATTAATATATTGGCCGATATCAACCGTCTGACATCAAAACACGTGATGATTTGGTAAATATTTATATTTTATTGGTCAGTCATCTAACTGGTATTTTGCAATCGTGGAAACGTCAGTTAGTTTTACATTCCTACTTTACATTGCCAATACTGGACACCATTCAGCTTCCATAAGTAAATAGTTGGGAATCACTGTATTCGTTTTTCAGGATAAATATCAGATGTAAAAAGTTCTTGTTATAGAGACAATAGAGTGGTGAAAAGGTATATCTGAGCGAATTTGAAGGAGGGAGGAGGCGAGGTAGGCCAAGTAGAAGGTGGAAGGATATGGTGGATGAGTGTGTGAGGAGGAGAGGTTTGGAAGTCGGTGAGGCTAGGGACCTGACAAGAGATCGAGCTGGCTGGATGAATGTTGTGAGGAGAGGCGCATGATCAGGGATTTTGGCACCCCTTTTTAACGTGGCAGCGTCCGGATTGACTTAATCGGATACGTTTATGTGAAGAAAGTGGTGAATGTTTTTGGAGTATCCGATAGAGCCAGGATTCCGGGGGCTTGAATGATGAGTGAATGGAAGTGTGGCCCATTGGATTGGGCAAATTTGGGCTGTCTGGACGTTGCTACTCCTCACCCTGCCCTTGGGTGGGAAAGGAGGTCCGGATGATGATGATGATGATGAAAAAGTTCTTGCTGGTAATATTGTATTTTGACAACCCCTTCACCACCAACTCTTTCATATATCCTCCGTTCCCTCCGCGACTCCCATTCCCCTCACTACCCTTGTCCCTCCGTCCCACCCCATCTTCTTCCCCGCCCACATAAACACACAACGCTTCCCACACCAAATCATTCCTTCCACACCCACCCACCCGCCCATTCTCTCCCCACATGTTTGCTTCCGCGCCCACAACCACATTTTTCCTTGTTTACACGTGTCCTTCCCATCATCCCTGCACTAGCACAGTTTCCCCCACACTCTCAAATGAGTTTTACAATGTGCTTTTCCTTCCCTTCCTATTTTTTATTCAGTCCCTCCACATTTCATTCTTTTTTTATCGCACACCTTGAGAGAATATATTGTTTTCGTCTTTCCTTTTGTTATGCTGCGTCAGAAAGACTCGTATTCTCTTCTTTCTCCTGTTAGATTTTATGTGTAAATTATGATGTGGAAATAATGCGGCATTTCACAGCAGTACACTTTGGTGCACCACCATGACATCTTGAATTTCCCACCTGAAGTGTGAACAGCCAGTCACATACTATACATACACAGGCTCCTACCACCATAATATGGCCGCTCTTATTGTGGCTCAGAGGGTCAGTCAGTACGAGCAAACACACACACACACACACACACACACACACACACACACACACACACACACACACACTGGGGGGTAACTCATAATCTGCAATAATATGCAAAACACGACAGGATCAGTAAACAAACGTTACAGCCTCTACTCTTCTCTCCCTCACCAACACCACTATTCATGTGCACACATCACCAACATCACTTCCCTTATCTGGTGTTTAGGGCATCACCCTTCCATCTCCATACATGACATAAGCCACTGCATTGTGCACGCATCATGGCGCCCCACCTCCCCATGCAGGACACTCTTCCCAGCAATCTCTGCGCGGTGCTGTTTACGTATTTCAACACCACATCACATACACTTTCCGTGTTGTACCTCCCTACCTAACACCTCCTCCCTCCCGCAACTCCGGTCCTGTACCTTACCCACACTCTTTCTCTTAGTTTTTTTACTCCATCACAAACTCCCTCCCTATCTCAAACACCATCCATGGCTTACACATTATACCTCTCTCCTTTGTAGCAATGTCTGCCTCCCACTCTTTCCTATATTTCATTCCCTCCACCTCCCTAAGTCCTCCTTCTCCTTTCCCTCAGTCCTTCCCTTCCCCGTTCTCCATTAATAGCCAGTCCAGTGCGCCCCCCTTTCCTCTCCTCCGTGTATCCCCCCCGGTTTCTCACTAAGGGTTGAGGCAGCAAGGAGGGTATATCACTGATATATATTACATTTTTCACTCATCATCATTTGGAAAATTGGGATGGAGATATGACAGGTTAATAATACCATCGAGAGTTAATATCACCTCTTCCTTCATCAGCATATGGGGAAATAGGGATGAGAATATGTCAGGTTAATAATACCGCGGGAGGTTATAATAGAGGCTATAGTTATCTTTAGCCCATAAATCATCTGATATAATTCAACAGTGGCAGAATTAACCCCCTGTCCAATGATGGCAGGAATAATGAGAAGTTGCTGACAACCAATATATTTACACCATGCAGAGGCGACGAGGGGGTGGAGCAGGAAGCCTAGATCTCTGTGAAAGGAAAGGTGTTTGGCAGAATGAAGAGTTATAAAGGCTGGGAGAGCGAGAACGAGGGGGAAATCAATGTGGCGAAAGCAAGGTTACATAAAAGGAGGGCTAGAAGTAATGAGAGATGGAGGAGTGCAGGCGGGGATAGGAGACAGGAGGCAGGTAGAGAACGAAGGAAGATAGGGAAGAAGGTAAAGCAGAAAATGAGGAAAGCAGAAAGGAGGGCAAGGAAGAAGGACGGTAGGATGGTGTTATGTTCTGCAGAAAGAACGGTAGGAAAGAGAGAAAAACATGTAGGAAGGAAGGGGAGGAAGTGTGGAAGGAAGAGTAAGAAAGAATGGTAAAAGTGAGTAGGCTATAGAGAAGGGCAGTGTCGGTATATCTACATAATGGTAGTGCCACATGACAAATACATACCGATCACTCCTTTCCTCACCACAATCACCCTTAACCTTGATATTAGAGTTTCTGTCTGACTCGATAACAATTTTCCTCCCTTTTCTTAATCTATGAATTTCTCTTTTCATTCCCATTCTTTTTGTTTTCCATATCATTTAATACTTTCTTTGTTTACCATTATTAAATCTTTCGTTCTATTGCAGTTATTTTATTATTCTATTTCACTAAGATGTTTACATTGTGCAAGAGAAATAAAGCAACGTCATTTAGAAACAGTTAGTGAAGGACGGATTATGTAAATAATCCATTGCCACATCACCACATAGTCCACAACATGTAAGGGTAGATGACAAGCCTAAGCCCCTGGTGACATAGTCCACAACATGTAAGGGTAGATGACAAGCCTAAGCCCCTGGTGACATAGTACACAACATGTAAGGGTAGATGACAAGCCTAAGCCCCTGGTGACATAGTCCACAACATGTAAGGGTAGATGACAAGCCTAAGCCCCTGGTGACATAGTCCACAACATGTAAGGGTAGATGACAAGCCTAAGCCCCTGGTGACATAGGGTCAACAAACATCCATCCGCCTCTTGGAGTCTGGAACCTACCGGTGTGTGCAAATGGCAACACCGTCGCTGCCACTGATAACTTTACGACTTTGTGCACTAGACCATGCACCTGACGTTTACATCATATCATTGTAAAGAATTTGCTAAGCAATCCAACTAAAAGATTAAGCAATAATACAGGATTGTCTGTCAGCGATTTGACGACCGTGTCATTCTCTGCTGACACAGTGATACCAAATTATTATTCCATTTAATCCTATGATCAAAAGAAACATTATCATATTTTTTAAAGAATTATCTCTCACTAGCCTTCTGTAATCCAGTGGACAGCCAGCCAGCCAGCCAACCACCCAGACAGCCAGACAGACGGGGATGTAAATCTAATTTTGGTGCACACTGACAGGGGAATTACTGAACAGGTCAGTGGCTCTGATTCAATATTACAAGAAGGGTGAGGGAGAGGGTGAGTTGAAATGGCAGGGATGAGGGTGAGGGAGAGGGTGAGTTAGATTGGCAGGGATGAGGGTGAGGGAGCGGATGAGTTGAAGTGACAGGAGTAAGGGTGAGGGAGAGGGTGAGTTGAAGTGGCAGGGGTAAGGATGAGGGAGAATTGATTTGAAGTGGCAGGAGTGAGGGTGAGGGAGAGGGTGAGTTGAAGTGGCAGGGATGAGGGTGAGGGAGAGGGTGAGTTAGAGTGGCAGGGATGAGGGTGAGGGAGCGGATGAGTTGAAGTGGCAGGGGTGAGGGTGAGGGAGAGTTGAGCTGAAGTGGCAGGGATGAGGGTGAGGGAGAGGGCGAGTTGAAGTAGCAGGGGTGAGGGTGAGGGAGAGTTGAGTTGAAGTGGCAGGGATGAAGGTGAGGGAGAGGTTGAGTTGAAGTGGCAGGGGTGAGGTAGTTACCTATCTTCCTCTCATCCCCTTTCCATTTTCCTACACAACCCACCTTCCCTCCACCTGCCACGACATATAAATTTTTCCTTCCTACCCTCCACGCCACAAGTTGACCCAAAGCTCTCTCTCTCTCTCCCTCTCTCTCTCTCTCTCTCTCTCTCTCTCTCTCTCTCTCATCTGCAATTATCCCATCCTCACTTTTCATATCTCCATCCGTCCTATTCTCTCCACCTTCATCTGTTCATTAATATCCATTTTGAATGTCCAATCTCCCCCTTTCACTCATTTTCCCGTTTGCCTCAGATTCTTATTCCCCCAGTTGGTGTCCAGGTCATGGCAAAAGGTCAAGTGAAGGTCAGACACTGTGTTCTCCTAGTGTTAGCCTTCTCACTCCCCACCGGTGCCAAAACCAGACAAAAATGTGTAGCTAAAATATGTTTCCTTCTGGTATGTCCTTGCACTTTCGTTCCATAAGGCAAGATACTTCTAACATACAATAAGAGAGAGAGAGAGAGAGAGAGAGAGAGAGAGAGAGAGAAGGGGGTACTTGCCCATTACCACTGCAGGTTTATTCACTTAGCTCAGTTTGGTTTAACATGCCACTCAGACCCATTATGAGAGCCAGGAATGTTGGGTAGAAGAGAGGAGAGGAGAGGAGAGCGGACAAAATAAAAACAGAGGAGGAGGAGATGGGCGTGAGGGAAAGGAGAAGGGTGGAGAGTGCTGGAGGAAGAAAGGATACAGAGAAGAAGCAGGAGGAGAAGCAAGAAAGGACAGGCGCTGACCAGTGATGGAAAGAAGTGTAAAACCATACCTCTTGTCTTTATCATTCCCTACCTGTTGTGTGTGTGTGTGTGTGTGTGTGTGTGTGTGTGTATTCCCAGTCTTTAATAATCCTGTTTCCTCCTTGCTAGTCTTCTTATTTCTATACTATCCTCCTACCCAAGTTGGTATATTCTTTCTCTCTCTCTCTCTCTCTCTCTCTCTCTCTCTGCGTCTAACCCCAGCGCCACAAATGTCATGGACAAGTATTGGTGGTTAATCACTGGTAGGTGGAATGACACACAAAAGGGGATGTGGAGAAAACAGACAGAAGTGAAGGGACTGGAGAGAGAGGAATATGCGGACTAGGAAAGAAAGGAATGAAGGGAATGTGTAAGAAGAGGCAGGTAGGAAGAGAAGGAGAGGCTGGAACAGAGATAAAAGGAAGAGGATGACAGCAAGGAAGAACTTGGCTCAAGAAATTGATGAGGAAGTTGGGGGTGCGAAGAAGAGGGAGGAGGAGGAGGAGGAGGAGGAGGGAAAGAGAAGAAATTGAGCAAGGAAGAGAAGGAAGAGTAAGGGTTATGAGCAGAAAGGAGAGTATTTTGGAGAAGATGGGAGAGGGGAAACTATCACATAAGGAAATTAGAGAGAGAGAGAGAGAGAGAGAGAGAGAGAGAGAGAGAGAATTTGATATATAAAAATATTTATATATATAAAAATATATATATATATATATATATATATATATATATATATATATAGATAGATCGATAAATAGATAGATAGATATGTACTGTATGTATGTATGTAGAGAGAGAGAGAGAAAAAAAAAAAGAGACGGAACGGAATAAGAATAAAGGAGGAAATGAAGAGAAATGAAGAGGGCTGCAAATGCATGAGTAGTTACATGTCTGTCAAATTTAGTGACGTGTAAGTGTAGAGGACAGGTGGTGATGACTCCAAATGTACTTGTGTTAGGACTGTCTTAATGGGTGAGTTTGGATTATGTGTGAGTGAATGAGTAAGAAGGACTGAGAGAGAGTTCATGTGTAAATAAACAAGGAGGCAGTGGGTGTGAATAATGAGGAGGACTGAGCGAGGAAAGTTGTGACGAATGTGTGATTGAGCAAGGAGGCAGTGTGTGTAAATAAGTGAGGAGGACTGAGTGTGTGAGTGAGTAACTAAGGAGACAATGTGTGTGAGTACATTAGGAGAAGTGAACGAGTGAATTAATGAGTGAGCCAGCAAGGAGGCAGTGTGTGTGGTTAAGTCTTCCTCTGGTGATGGATATGATGAGTGGGAGGAAGATACCCATGTAGGAGGATAGAAGAGGGAGTGGAAAATACCACACACACACACACACACACACACACACACACACACACACACACACACCTACTGCACTATCTACAAAATTAAGCAAAAGTTAACCACTCATCAAATCCTCCTCTGTTACTAACTGGGTCAAGTATTAAGGCCCTTTATGGAAACTCTGATTGTTATGGTCAGTTAGTACGAACGTCTGGGCGAGCTGTTGCCTGTCTTGTTCTTGTGTTGTGGAAAAATGAGATACCAAATAATTAAGGCTTTCACATATTGGGATCAGGGTTCAGTAATTCCTTTATTGTATGTAAATTTCTCTCTCTCTCTCTCTCTCTCTCTCTCTCTCTTAAAAAAAAAAAATACACGTTTATAGCCTGTAATTACACAAGTCTGCCGAAGACATAAACAAACAACATGATTGAAATGAGGTAGTAAACAGGTCAGCAGTAAAGGTCGAGGTCAAGACAGTCAAGTCTTGTGGTACGCCAACAAACACTCACATATAACTTAGGTAAATTTACACACTAACAAGGTAATAAGATTTTTCTTCCCTATAGGAGGGTTGCAATTAGTTGCATTATCTCTCACAGACGACACAGTCAAGTCTTGTGGTACGCCAACAAACACTCACATATAACTTAGGTAAATTTACACACTAACAAAGTAATAAGATTTTTCTTCCCTATAGGAGGGTTACAATTAGTTGCGTTATCTCTCACAGACGACTTTGTTTTTCACAGGCAATATGTACAGAAGCAAAATTGATGAAGGAATTCCATAAACGTGTCTACTCAGAAGCGACTTATTATGCAAATGTTCCATAACCCTTGTTGCTACTTACCTCAGACTTGTTAACGTGTGATGGTAAACTAATAATTACTTGCTGGGGATACTATAACGACAACCATCAACTTAGCTCACCTGCACATTATAACTTAGGTAATGGGCCACTGGCTGGAGTTTGACAATCTCAGTAACGTGTGTGTGTGTGTGTGTGTGTGTGTGTGTGTGTGTGTGTGTGTGATCAGAGGGAGTTGACGATATGCAAGTTAGCGATAATGAATAACAACGGGACGTGTACTTTCCAGAGGACTAATTAATAATATGATTGACGGTTAGTAACTACCCCTGCTCTGCGGGTAAAGGTCAGTGAAGGTTTTTCATGTATTTCCTGTGCTGGTATGGTAAATAAATGGACGAAGAACTGATGGCCAGCTGCCACCATGGTGTACCTGTGGTGCAGCAGCGTCATGGTTCGCCACACACGACAATCGTAGGTACTGATTCTGTCCTCTATGCTGTGTCCTGATAGAGGCTTGACGGTTGCCTTCACATGTGTAGCAAAGCTTGAATGACGACGGTAGGAAAAGAAGATGGTGATGATGATAATGGAGATAAAGACCGCATTAATAACAATATTTTTTACAAGCAAAAACACCAAACTATCGGACTACCAAGATCAGATGCAGGAGGAAGGAACACGAGGAGAGAAAGAGGGGACATAAAAGAGGGAAAGAGGACATCAACAATTACTGATCGCTGCACATCGTAAAACATGAGTAAATTACCTCCTGTGGTAACCGAACATGTCCACTGGCAGCCATTAGCTAAGACACTGAATAACATAACGGGTCAGTGAACTGATATGATGCAGAGCAGAAATAAAACACTGAATATGAAATTTCTCTCTCTCTCTCTCTCTTTCTCTCTCTCTCTCTCTCTCTCTCTCTCTCTCTCTTCTCTCTCTCTCTCTCTCTCTCTCTCTCTCTCTCTCTCTCTCTCTCCAACTTTTCACATTCAAATACATACATGTGCTCTGGACCACATGTACCTAGCCTAATCACATTCATTCCCTCCGCCAAGCCTTCTAAACACTGTCAGAGCAATTAACCTTTGTGGTAATATTTTAATCGCCATAATCTGCCAAACACAGACCCATCGGTTACTATTATTTGGGTAATATTTTCCTTGACTCAATGTTTAGGCGGTACAATTCATCGGCAAACTTGTCAATGCTTCCCTCCTTCATCCATCCCAAGCTTTTCCTACTTCACTAATCTATAAAGCCATATTCCTTTACTGATTGATTACGGTTATCGCCCTTTTATCGATGGCACCTGGGAGAGGAGGAGGAGGAGGACGAGGAGGAGGAGGAGTTGAAAAGCGAGGGAGGATAGCATATAAAGAAGATAAAAATGGGAAAGGAAAAGACGGCCAAGGAAAAACGAAGTGAGTGAGAAAGAGCATACAGGGAAAAGATAAACTGAAAAGGAAAGGACAGCAAAGGAAAGAGAAGTGAGAGAGAAGGAGGCACAAAATAAACAACAGGAAGACCAATGCATGGAATAAGACGAGAGAGAAGAAGCAAGAGACTGAAAGATAATATAATAAAAACATAAAATGTGCGGAAGAAACGGTGGTGTTGCAGAAAAAGACGAAACAAAGGGAGAAAACTAGTATAAAATGGATAAAGGTGAGAATCAGATATAAAGGGAAGACAGGCATCAGAAACAAAGAAGAAGAACGCTTGAAAGAAAGAAAGAAAGAGACAAAAATGAACGAGCAGACAATGGAGGCGTGGACGAAGGAGCAAAAGATAAGGGTAAGAAAAAGAGAGGGAACTGAGGTGGAAATAGGAGGTATCAGAGGAGATAAAAAGGTAGATATAAGAAAAAGATAGTGCAGGGGGGAAACGCTGAGAGAGAGAGAGAGAGAGAGAGAGAGAGAGAGAGAGAGAATTTCACCATGTGGAATCTCATCATACCCTGTCTGCAATCGCCAAACCTTACTCAGAAAAGTGCCAAAAGTAACGTGATTTTTGTGGGTCAAGTGAACACCTGGCTGGATAATTAATGCCCTTACCAGGGCGACTCAGAACAGTGTGGATGTCAATCACACGACGGAAAATTATAAATTCTTGTATCTCATTTTTCTCCTTTTGTCACAGATAAATTTATCTTCAGTTACTGGGCTTGTCTTTACCTTTACAATATAAATTTTAAGAATACTATTACAGTTCGTTGGGTGTTTGTCCCACCCTTACGACACGGGTGTTTCTCCTTCCCCTCACTCCCTTCAACACGATTACTCTCACACCCTATTATTCTGAAGTTCAGTTACTTACAAAGGAGGTATCAGCAGCAGCGTGCACACACACACACACACACACACACACACACACACACACACACACACACACACACACACACACACACACACACACACACACACGCGCGCGCGCGCGCGCGCGCAGAAAGCAGTAAAGGTAGTAGTAAGAATGAAAGCACGTTATACCAGGTAATCCCTCTGCTTTCAGGGCTTAATATGTACTATAGTTATAATTAATTCTTCATCTTATCCTCGCGGGTCAGGTACATCAATATTATAATCGCCACCAGCAGTACTATGGCCACTATCATCATCATCATAATCGTCATTATCGTTATCATTATCATCAGCAGCAGCAACAGCAACATCATCATATCATCGTGATCACCACTAATACAATCGCTTTTCCCTAGATTCTCATTTGTACAAGGGGAAGGCAGGATGCAGAGAAGGTAAACAATCAACGTATAACCATCAACACAATCGGGTCACACTACAGTTAACATCCTATTGAATTTTTTGATAATCCAGTCTTTATCCCTGAGACTAACCAATCCAAATGACGCTTCAATAACACTAGACAATGAAACTGTTCAAGACTCCTTATGACCCGTTAACAAATTCCAGCGAAATAAAACAACTATTAACTGGATGAAATGTGTCAACTTGTAATTTTAGCCAAGTAATATCGGCACTGGTGAGGCAGTCGACTTAGTCATGTTGGACTACCGGGCTGTTGGCCGCAGATATTGGGTTTGCATAATACACACTTCATAACCTAAACTGATATACGACGACTGGATAATACATCCTAACACTATAATCATCTTTCAATTTGTAGTGTTACGTTACGAAGAGTATATTTAAGTGGTGTGGACGTGTGAATAGGAGTGCTAATGAGGAAGTAAAGGACAATTTATGTTGGCAAAGCAAACGAGAAACAATCTTGCAAGAGTTAAGTAAACAGGAATGCAATTACCTAAGTTAATAACTTTGGTAGTTTCACTGGCAGACAAAACGAAAAACATGGCTTAAATACGAAACGTAAACAATATTATGTAAGGCGTAGTATATTAGAGAAAGTTCAGTAAAGTGTGTGAAGACAGGTGAAGGAAATAACTAGAAATAGAGACGAAGAATATAAAAATTAGTTTAAGAAAAACACCCCTGAAAAAAAAACAAAAAAGACCTGAACTGCTGCACGAGAAAAATACTTAAGACAAGATTACTAGAAGAAATGAATTAGATTGAAGAAAAAAGACAATAATGTTAGAAATTAAACAAAAGAAAATGTTATTTGAGAAGTGAAATAAAAATAAGTAATATACATAAATGAAAAAGTAGATTAGGTGAGTCATGAAGGGAGTAAAGAAACTGGAATTCCTGAAAATAAAAACACTATTGTTGCCAATCAGTCTTGTGCCACTGGCCTGGGATGTGGAGGCACAGTGACAGACCAAGGCAGACAGCATGGTGGCACAGCACACACAGTGAGAAGAGATAAGATAAAATTAAGAAGAACAGGGGAAAAGAGAGCTGAAGAGAAACACACACACACACACACACACACACACACACACACACACACACACACAAAGGATACAAGAAACGAGCAAGATAATGTAGAAATATGGGAGCGAATCTTAAGAGGATCTCGCAGCTGCTCTTCCATACCATTAATGGTAAGGGGAAAAATGGAAAAAAAAGTGTGTGTGTGTGTGTGTGTGTGTGTGTGTGTGTGAGAGAGAGAGAGAGAGAGAGAGAGAGAGAGAGAGAGTGGAGGGGGGATTAATGTAGCCCTCCTAACCACAAAAACAAAAGAAGCACCTCCAACATTTACTCTCTCTCTCTCTCTCTCTCTCTCTCTCTCTCTCTCTCTCTCTCTCTCTCTCTCTCTCTCTCTCTCTCTCCAGCCAAGTCGTTCACAAAGCAGCACACAAAGTTCCTCACACTTCTTCCAACACTCACTCCTCTCATACTCGTCAACATTTTAAAAAGTACCAGTACGTGTTACTGGATTCTGCCTCACCATATCACTTCGGTAGGAATTAAGGCTGACATGTTTTGATGATGGTGACGATGGCCTATGTATATATCTTTATCTATATCTATCTATCTATCTATCTATCTATATATATATATATATATATATATATATATATATATATATATATATATATATATATATATATATTGTTACGGAACAGAGAGAGATAATGAATACTTTAAGTGAGAATACTAAAAATCACTACTGTCCCGTAAAGTTCCAGGTTCAAAACAAAAGAGTTAGGTAAAATTACAAGTTAAAGTTTAATGCTCAAACTAACAACAAAACACTCAGGACTCATAAGGATAATGTAATGGCAAAAAACAGGTTAAATATATGGTTAACTGCAATAGCCTCTATTAACACGAAATTAGCAAGAGTAAATTTATCTAAGTCAGCCCTGATAAAATGAAGATACACTGGGTAATGCTCAGTTAATGCAAGATAAATTATTATAGATACAAAATATTATTAATGATGACTGACATAAAGAACCTTACATGAATTACAAACACCTTACTAGGCCTAAAAATCAACACCTTATGCTACACAGTACAAGAAAAAATGCAATAACACTTATACTCAAATTACACAGCTGCTAGATGGTTGGAGACTTCCTGAGCACTCACAATAATAATAACTGTACAGGGGAGGACAGAGATGTGAACAAAATGAGGAGCAGATCTAAGTGGCAATAATGCAGAGACTGAGCTCATTATATAGGGGCCAGCAGAGCTTGATACAACTTGTAAGAAGGACGCGCAAATGAAGCCATGGGGACAAAGAGTTGACAATCCCGCTCTGAACAACAGAAAGGACGACTTACTCTACTATAACGGTAGAAGGGGGGAACTGAGGTAGAACACGCTCGTGATCAAACATGCAGCATACTGTGCGTTACAATTACACAAAGGATGATGAAATCATAGGCTATGTAACACCTCCCCACAAAGAAAAAGAAATTTACAAAGGAAATTTCTTATTACTCTAAAACAATCTGTCTAAAGTCTAGATAAGCAATCTGCAATAACATTTTCTTTCCCCTTGACATGTTGTATGTCTAATGAATACTCCTGAAGAAGTAGACTCCATCTTGTCAATCTCTGATTTTTATCTTTAAACTTACTAAGGAATTTCAGTGGGTTATGATCGGTATAAATGACTATGGGGTCAAAACCAGAACACAAATAAAATGAAAAATGCTGTAAACCCAAAATCAAGGCCAAAGCTCTTTCTCAATAGTTGAGTAGTTCTTTTGAGGTGGAGTGAACTTCTTACTGTAATAAGATACAGGGTGTTCAATACCCTGATCATCCTCTTGCAGCAAAACAGCCCCAGCTCCTGTATCACTTGCATCAACAGCAATCTTAAAAGGCTTAGCAAAATTTGGAGTAGCGAGCACTGGCTGACTTAATAGGATAGCTTTAAGTTTGTTGAAAGAGGATTCACAGTTATCAGTCCAGACAAATTTAACTCCCTTTTTCAGTAGGTCTGTAAGTGGTGATACAAGAATTGAAAAGTTAAGAACAAATCTCCTGTAATAACCTACCATTCCCAAAAATCTTTGTAGCTCTTTCCTACTTTTAGGTCTGGGAAGATCACTTATAACCTGAACCTTAGCTGCTGGTGGTGCAACATGTCCATCACCAATTACGTACCCAAGGTACTGAACCTTAGCTTGACCAAACTCACACTTTGATATTTTAGCTACAAGATTAGCCTGAACTAAATGCTCAAGAAATTTACTGACATGGCATAGGTGATCTTTCCAGTTGTCACTTAAGATTAATACATCATCAATATAAACAACACACCCTGCCAAACCCTCTATTACAACATTCATGAGCTTCTGAAATGTGGCTGGTGCATTCTTCATACCATATGGCATTACAGAGCATGCAAAAGTCTTTCCTAGTGTTACAAAACATGGGATCTCCCTAGCACGTTCAGTCATAGGTACTTGCCAGTATCCCTTTAACAAATCAAACTTACTTATGTACATAGCCTTTCCGATCTTGTCTATGCAATCTTCCACACGAGGGAGAGGGTAAGTGTCTGTTTTGGTTATCTGATTAACACGTCTGTAGTCGATGCAAAGCCGCTGTGACCCACCTGGCTTAGGGACTAGAGTGACAGGAGAACTCCACTTTCTCTGACAGGGCTCAATCATCTTGTGGTCCAACAGGTAGCCAAGCTCCTTCTGGAAGAGAGGAACTTTCACTGGGTTCACATGGTAAGGAGGCAATTTAATTGGCTTTGCGTCTCCAACATCGACATCATGCATCAACACAGTGGTTCTTCCTGGAGTGGCACGGAACACTTGCGGGTACTTCTGCAGTAATGCTGAAAACTCCTGCCTTTCCTCGGGAGGTAGATGAGAAAGCTTAGTTTGGAGATCATTCATGGTATCAGGATTCTTCCCCAAACTATCACTCAGGCTCATACTGCATGGGAGAGCTTCACTTGCAGACTCGGGAGGAACAGCTACATTGCAGACTGGGTTATTTTCGTCCCGCCTGTGATATAACTTTAGCATGTTGATGTGACAAAGTTGCTTGTTCTTTCTACGATCTGGTGTGCCGATGACATAGTTGACATCACTGAGTTTCTTCTCCACGAAATAAGGACCACTAAACTTGGCCTGAAGAGGTTGCCCATGCACCGGTAGCAGAATCAAAACCTGATCTCCTGGCTGAAAGTGGCGTAACCTGGACTTCTTATCATACCAAGTCTTCATCTTCTCCTGAGCAGCTCCTAAATTCTCTCTCGCCAGCTGTAAAGAAGTGGACAGCCGTTCTACGAACTTCATCACATACTCCAGCAGGTTGACGTCATCTTCCTCCGACAGCCAGCATTCCTTCAGTAGCTTAAGGGGTCCTCTTACTTCATGGCCAAACAATAGTTCAAAAGGTGAGAAGCCCAGTGATTCATTTGGAGATTCTTTTGCAGCAAACACAACGAATGGAAGACCTTTATCCCAGTCTTTCTGATGTTCCAAACAGTATTTCTTGAGCATCGATTTGAGCGTTTGATGATATCTCTCCAACGCTGCTTGGGTCTGGGGATGGTAAGCTGAAGACGTGATCTGGGAGATGCCCAACTCTTTCAGAGACTGCTTGAAAATATTTGACATGAAATTACTTCCCCGGTCTGACTGTACCTCCTTGGGCAGACCAAACCTTGTGAAGAACCCTAGCATTTCCTTAACCACGTTCTTTGCTGAGATATTTCTAAGTGGAATGGCTTCAGGATAACGAGTAGCCATATCAATCAGGGTCAACACATAAGAAAATCCTGAAGAAGTCTTAGGAAGAGGGCCCACAATATCCACCAACACACGGGTGAATGGTGCCTCAAAAGGAGGAATGGGAACTAGAGGTGCAACCTTTTCGGTCTGATTACACTTCCCCACAACTTGACAGGTGTGACAAGACTTACAATACCAGGAAACATCCCTGAAGATACCTGGCCAGTAGAAGTGTTTCAAAAGCGTGCCACAGTCTTCCTCACTCCAAGGTGTCCTGCCAAACTGGAATCATGAGCCACTCTAATGATATCCTGCCTACAAACACGAGGGATGACAACTTGATGTACAACCTCCCACTCACAGTCGGCTGATGCTGTTGGGGGTCTCCATTTCCTCATAAGTACTCCTGACTTTATATAATAACAAGTAGAAGCACCGGCTGACTTTTCCTTGCTGCAAGCAGAGTTAGCTAGACCTTTCAACTCAGGGTCAGCAACCTGCAACTCAACCAACTCTTGACGAGACAAATTATCAACACTACGGGGTACTGCCTCATCTGGTGAGTGGCCCAAATTAGCAAGAAAAGTGTCAGCTAGGATAACATCATCATCATCATCATTATCCTCTAAATCACCAGTAACTTTAGACTTAGCCCTAGTGACAGCACATGCAGGGAACACATCAGGGACATCACAATCCTGGGCCGCAGCCACTGGCTCACTAGACAACTGAGGAGCTGGACACACTTGACTTCCACCAATATCATTTCCAAGTAAGAAAGTTACACCTGACATTGGGAGTGTCTCAACCAACCCAACCATAACGGAACCATTAACAAAACCAGACTCTAAATTCACTCTGCACAGAGGGACAGAGAAGTAATTATTCCCTACACCTTGTAAGATTACAGTTTCATCAGAGGAATTAACATTAGAGCCTAGAACACTGGTCAGCATAAGGGATTGGCAAGCACCTGTATCACGATATATTTTAACTGATTTCTTGTCAATACTGTCCAGAGGACTGACAAAACCATCAGACAGGAAATTAGCACATGAACTCTTGAGAGTGTCACCCACGTTACTGCTCAAAAGAGGAGCTCCATCATGAGAATTTAAGTTACCCCTCAAAGCAGGTTCAGTTAACTCAGTTAAAGAATTATGGGAACTCTCAAGGGTGGACACTAGACCAATTGACTGAATATTTAAAGACTCCTTTTTGTTCACATCATGCTGTCTCCTGAAACATTTCTCCGTAGTATGACCAAGCTTACTACAATAAGTACATTTACTTTTCTGAAATCTAGAGGTGAAGCTGGTATTTACTTCCTGAGAAACATCATCTTTATTCTCTTTCCTGTTACCTGTACTCTGAGTAGAGGCAACGTACTTACTCTCAGCTTTCCCTTTTTCTTTAGAATATCTCTTGTGAGTGAGAACATATTCATCAGCTAAAACTGCAGCATCAGACAAATTATCTATTCTTCTCTCATCAAGATATAGGCTTACATCTTTATAAATACACCTTTTGAAGTCCTCCAGCAAAATCATCTGCTTAAATTTGTCAAAATCAGAATCCACATTCTTAGAATTTAACCACTGCTCTAACAGATCTTCTTTGATTTTTGCATACTCAACATGGGATTGCTTATCTTGCTTATAAGATGTCCTAAATTTTACTCTATAGGCTTCAGGAACAAGCTCATAGGTCTTAAGAATCACGCTCTTAACTACATCATAATTATCAGATTGATCCTGAGGCAAAGATGCATAAGTTACTTGAGCTTTACCGGTGAGAACAGTTTGAAGGAGTACTGGCCAATACTTTTTGGGCCAATGAAAACCTGTAGCTACCCTCTCAAACAACTGAAAATACTTTGTTAAATCAGATTCATTAAAAGGAGGGAGAAGTTTAACATTTTTAGCCGGATCAAAATCATCAGAGCTAGATGATCCAGTTCCACATTGTTTCATGCGATACTCATGGTCTGCCTGAATCCTGGCAAGTTCAATTTGTGCCTGAGCCTGTATCTGTGCCTCCTGAATCCGAGCCTAAGATTCAGCCTCCTTAGCATTTGCTTGAAATTCAGCCTCCTTAACACAAGCCTCCTTAGCCTGAGACTCAGCCTCCTTAGCACGTGCTTGAAATTCAGCTTCCTTCACACGAGCCTCCTGCAGGGCTAGCTGTAACTTAGCTAATTCAATCTGCGTTTGCTCATTTGGAGGAGTTACATTAAACAAGCTTTGATTAATCATGCCAACAATTTGATCTTTAGAATGATGAGAGCGAACAGCAATTCCCAATTGTTGAGCAACAAGCTTAAGTTCATTCTTTGTTCTGTTCTCTACATCACAATCTGTTTGCACATTTGATAAAAAATCTTTGGCTTCATCAAGTGTAGTAATAGTAGACATCATGAATAAATCACAGTCACAAAATATCAAGCAATATCCTTATGATAATATCCTGAATATCCTGATATGAGGTCGCCAAATTTATGTTACGGAACAGAGAGAGATAATGAATACTTTAAGTGAGAATACTAAAAATCACTACTGTCCCGTAAAGTTCCAGGTTCAAAACAAAAGAGTTAGGTAAAATTACAAGTTAAAGTTTAATGCTGAAACTAACAATAAAACACTCAGGACTCATAAGGATAATGTAATGGCAAAAAACAGGTTAAATATATGGTTAACTGCAATAGCCTCTATTAACACGAAATTAGCAAGAGTAAATTTATCAAAGTCAGCCCTGATAAAATGAAGATACACTGGGTAATGCTCAGTTAATGCAAGATAAATTATTACAGATACAAAATATTATTAATGATGACTGACATAAAGAACCTTACATGAATAACAAACACCTTACTAGGCCTAAAAATCAACACCTTATGCTACACAGTACAAGAAAAAATGCAATAACACTTATACTCAAATTACACAGCTGCTAGATGGTTGGAGACTTCCTGAGCACTCACAATAAAAATAACTGTACAGGGGAGGACAGAGATGTGAACAAAATGAGGAGCAGATCTAAGTGGCAATAATGCAGAGACTGAGCTCATTATATAGAGGCCATCAGAGCTTGATACAACTTGTAAGAAGGACGCGCAAATGAAGCCATGGGGACAAAGAGTTGACAATCCCGCTCTGAAAAACAGAAAGGACGACTTACTCTACTATAACGGTAGAAGGGGGAACTGAGGCAGAACACGCTCGTGATCAAACATGCAGCATACTGTGCGTTAAAATTACGCAAAGGATGATGAAATCATAGGCTATGTAACTATATATATATATATATATATATATATATATATATATATATATATATATATATATATATATTTTGTCACGGGGTTTTTATAATATCACGGTAATTTTGAAATATATGCTTAAATATTATTTAATTGATATTAATATTCAATAATATTGAAGAGCAGAGACAATGATTGTCTTGCTACATCAAGCAACGATTACTTTACGCTGGCCTGTGCACGATTCTCTGAGAACGAGAATTTATAAACTTTCTCAACAGTACACAGCAGAGACTAATTACTCACAATTGCTGAATTAGTACTGTTAGCCTCTGGAGAAAGTTACTTCACCCCTGACAATAAATAACTAATACTAACATCAGGTTCTTGCCGATGCTTATCTCCTGGCACAACGGACTTTAAGTTAATACAACAAGACTGGTCTAAGTACCAGTTATGAATAGTAAAACGTCTATGCGAGCTAGGAGCTATGTGGGAAATAAGCTTAATTTGGAGAAATGAAACAAGATTTTACTTTACATTAAGCTCAAGGAAAAGAACTGTTAAATTTATTGATTACAAAAAAATATATTTAACGTTACATTTCAAATCAAATCAATGAGACGCACTCACTCACTCACACAAAAGCTAAATTCTTACGCCTAGAAAAAAACACCTTAATTAAACTCTTAAGACTAGGAAAACAAAAGGAAATACTGAACGATGAATGCTTTGTATCACCAAGTGGTGGGAGATTGGAGAAACTGATACTCTGTGGAGCTTGGGTGCTAGCTGACCTCTCACACTTCTGGAGCACAGGACCTCTCTCCGTCAAAGCCACAGCTAGACTGACCAAGTCGTGGGAAAGAAAAGCAGAGCACTAGGCCGCATTTTCTAACGGTCGAGTGAGCGAAACGTGCCCAAAACAATCGCTCGGCGGAAGGGCTAATGTCTCACACAGAGACGATCACGTATGACAATGAAAAATTGATTTGACAAAGCTTCCGTCCGAATGAGCGGTTAACTGAATGATAAACAGTGAGTTTTCCACTAATAGTTCGTGGCTTCTCACAAAAAGGAAATGTCGCGAATTGATTCGTGACATTACGCCCCTACAAAATTAAATTTTTTCCTTATGGGGAATAATTTGTGGATATATATATATTTACACATCCTAACTCAGTCACACAAGATTCACACTGTGGTGTGTGTGCTATCCTGCTACAGGAGAAAGTCGCAGTCGCCAGTGAGCGAAAAAACCTTGTATTTACGTTAATAGAAGCAAGCTTGAGGGAAAAACTCCGTGACGACGGTGAAAATCCTGTACTCAGGTCAAACTGAGCGAAAATTAGCTACATTTACACTGACAACTAATTGTTGTGTAGCGTGGTGTATGTAATACACGGTTTAGGTGTGACAGTTGTTGTGTAACTGTACCTACTTGTAAAATGACACAGTAAATAATATTATGGCGACGACGAAGGCAGAGGAGAAGAGGCGGCAGCGTGTGGCAGATGATCAGCTGGTCTGCACAGCAAAACTGCTACACCCATTGCTGAACCTGCAAAACCAATTAAGGTGGAGCATCAAAAGTGTCAATGAGACAAAATTCTTATTACGTTACAATTACTCTCTCTGCCTAGCAATCAGTACATGCTACGAAAAGTACACTCGAGGTCGCCATTAATTTTAGCACACAATTAGTGTCGGCAAGTTGAGAATCCTTGTGCAAACTCGGGTCTTCCATAGCCTCGAACTGCACACGGGTCCTCAACCTGTGCCTTAACCTACAGTACTTATATTAGTATCGAGGAGCTGAGAATCCTTGTGCAAACTTGGGTCTTCCATAGCCTCAAGTCGCCTCTGCGGAATTCTCACTTCCCCCTTATATTAGTATCGGGGAGCTGAGAATCCTTGTGCAAACTTGGGTCTTCCATAGCCTCAAGTCGCCTCTGCGGAGTTCTCTCTCGAACTTCCCCCTTAACCTACAGTACTTATATTAGTATCGGGGAGCTGAGGATCCTTGTGCAAACTTGGGTCTTCCATAGCCTCAAGTCGCCTCTGCGGAGTTCTCTCTCGAACTTCCCCCTTAACCTACTGTACTTATATTAGTATCGGGGAGCTGAGAATCCTTGTGCAAACTTGGGTCTTTCATAGCCTCAAGTCGCCTCTGCGGAGTTCTCTCTCGAACTTCCCCCTTAACCTACAGTACTATATTAGTATCGGGGAGCTGAGAATCCTTGTGCAAACTTGGGTCTTCCATAGCCTCAAGTCGCCTCTGCGGAGTTCTCTCTCGAACTTCCCCCTTAACCTACAGTACTTATATTAGTATCGGGGAGCTGAGAATCCTTGTGCAAACTTGGGTCTTCCATAGCCTCAAGTCGCCTCTGCGGAGTTCTCTCTCGAACTTCCCCCTTAACCTACAGTACACGTGTATGTACAGGCCCTGGACATACTGTGTCCTGTGGGGCCAACAAGTGAGACGTCAGGTCTACACTTTTGACTGGGAACCAGGCTGGTCCTTGGATTACTCAAATCTCTGAGGATGCCTATCACAGAACCCAGCATACAACAACTGCCCATGTTAGTCAGCAGTTAGTAGGCGAGACATCAGGTCTGCACCTACGTTATCACTTCCCTTGATGTATCTCACAACAAGGTTAAACTGCTGTAAATACAGTGTCCAGTGTGTCAATCTTGCATTAGCCGTCTTGGTCATGCTAAGACTAGTGAGTGGCATATGGTCAGTTTCCAGAACAAATGATGCCCCAAATAAATAATAATAATATTTTTTAACACCATCAACCACAGCCAAGAGTTCTTTCTCAACAGTACTATAATTCCTCTCGGCGGGTTTTAGCCTACGGCTGTGGTATGCCACTGGAAAGATTCCACCTTCCGATTCCTGCATCAATACGGCACCTACTCCATCTTGTGAAGCATCAGTGCGCAGTATGAAAGGTTTGCTGGAATCAGGCAACTGCAAGATAGGCTCCTTGCACAACATATTCTTGAGGGTGGCAAAAGATCTCTCTTGCGCTTCTCCCCATTCAATGGTGTTTGGAGCATATTTCCGTAGCACTTCGTACAACGGTTGGGCAGTGAGAGCAAAGTTGGGGATAAAACTCCTATAATACCCCACTAGGCCAAGAAATGCCCTAACCTGTTTCTTGGTCACGGGTCGCGGAGCTTCTTTAACCTTCCTGATCTTGTCACCCTGACACCTGCAATGGTTGTTGCCAACAATATGACCGAGGAACTCCACCTCACTGTGAGCAATCTTGCATTTGCTAGGCTTCACAGTCATGTTGAAACTCTGGAGTCTACTGAAGACAATTTCCAAGAGTCTGAGGTGCTCCTCCAATGTGGCGGAATGAACGAGGACATCGTCAACGAACATTTCTACTCCTACAATAACATGGAGCACTTGTCTCATGGCACGATTGAATACTGCTGGGGAATTGGTAAGTCCAAATGGGAGGACTTTATACTGGTACAACCCCCTAGGAGTGGCAAAGGCAGTGAACTGACGACTCTCAGGATGAAGGGGAATCTGGAAGAATCCCTTCGCTAGGTCGAGCTTCATGAAATATCGTGACCCTGCCAGCTTGGAGAAGATGGCAATATGGTCACCCATTGGCTCAGCATCCACTTTGGTGATTGCATTGAGCCTTCTATAGTCGCCACAAATCCTGACTCCACCATCTTTCTTGCGGACTACTACCATCGGACTACAGTAAGATGAGGACTTTTCAATAATGCCTGCAGTCTCCATGTCAGCAATTTCCTTATCTACTGCACCCTGTAGTCGCATGGGAATCAGATATGGCTTAACCTTTATAGGAGCATTGCTGGTCAACTCAATTTTATGACACGCAACCTTTGCAAGTCTAGGTTGGTCTGAAAAGACATCAGCATACTGACAGAGCAGTGACCATAAGGCATTTTGGTCCTCTACTGCTAAGTCAGGGTTAAGTAAAACATCTCCGACAGTCTCTTCCTGATGGGACTGAGCGGTTAAGGGCTCGTCATCATGGTCATCAGCTGGGATCACCGCAGCTGCCCCGGTTTCTTCCAGTGGCTGGTCACTATCATCAGCTACTCGTAGGCCAGTCTCCTCGGGGTCTGACTCATGATAAGCCTTCAACATGTTAATGTGGAACCTTTACGAAGATTCCCCATCTGTATTATGTAGTTGAGGTCTGAAATGCGCTATACTACATCGAATGGACCCTTCCACTGCGCCAACAACTTGTTCTGGGCAGTGGGGAGTAATACCAAGCATTTATCGCCTGGACTAAACTTCCGAAGCTTTGCCTTCTTATCGTAATAAGCCTTTTGAACTTCACGCGCCTTGATCAGTTCTTTCTTAGCTAACTCGCACGTCGACTGGAGGCGGTCAGCCAAATCGAGGACGTAGGTGTAGGTGGTCTTGACTTCAGGGTCGGGTTCTTCATCGTCCCATAACTCACGAAGGACTTGAAGTGGGCCCCGGACCGACCTCCCATACACCAGTTCAAAGGGTGAGAATTTCAATGAATGCTGTGGGGCTTCTCGATAAGCAAATAGAAGAGGAGCAATGAACCGCGGCCATTCCTTTGGCTGTTCGGCGGTCATGCGCCTCAACATCTTCTTGAGAGTTCCATTGAACCTCTCACACAACCCGTTACACATGGGATGATACGGCGTAGTTCGTAAGCCTCGGATGGACAGCAACCTGAACGTTTCGTTCATCATTGCCGAAGTGAACTGTGAACCCTGGTCGCTCAAGACCTCCTTAGGGATACCTACACGACAGAACACTTCAATTACTGCCTCAGCAACAGTGACGGCCTCTATATTCTTAAGGGCCACGGCTTCAGGCCACCGTTTGCTGAAATCAACTATAGTGAGGATATACTTTGATCCATCACTAGCCCTAGGAGAGATTGGCCCAACTATGTCAACTGCTACTCTCTCGAATGGTTCAGAGATTATGGGCATTGGCTTCAGTGGCGCAGGATGGACACGTCCCCGGTCAGTGGTACGATGACACACATCACAGGAACGTACGAGCCTCATTATTTCCCGTCCCATTCCTGGCCAGAAAAAGTCAGCATGGATGCGGTCAGAGGTCTTCTTTTGACCCATGTGACGTCCCATCGCTGAACAGTGACCTAATTCAAACACTGCTCGGCGATACTTTGCAGGAACGACAAACTGCAGTCGAACCTCACCCTGGGGTGTCTGTGACTCACGGTACAGCCGTCCTCGCTTACGAAGGAACCTGGCTTGTCCTCCCCGTGAATACTTGATCACTTTACCCTCCAGCTTCTTGCGCACTGAGGCAAGTGTCGAGTCAGTCTGTTGCTCTTGGACAACATCTTGACTACGAATCAGATCTTGCGGCGTTGTGACGGTCAACGGAGTGACGCGATTTGGAGCCTTGGCCATGGCTCGTGTTATCGCAGCAACCGAAGTCTGAGTAGCAACATCTACGGCGCAACTATTTTTGATGCCAGCGATGTTGCCTAATATGAGGTCAAATAGAGGTTCTGGCATGACAACTGCAAGTGTCGTACCAGTATAAAATGGAGATGCCACCTGGATACGTGCCTCAGGGAACAATCTCACTGATCCATCAATAAGTCTAACTTGGATCTGTCGACCTGTATACTCATCAGGCCGAACTAAACTCTGCTTAACAGAGCAGCCTGAGGAACCATTGTCCCTCAGGACATTTACAGAAACACCTCCTACAGACCCTGGCTGAACAAGAAAGGCAGTGTTGTTGGTGGAAGGGTCTGAGGAGGTAGCAGCCAGTCATTCATGAGACTGCGGAACAACCGATGCAGCAAACGTGGCGCCCTGGGAACTAGGTGTCTGAGGAGAGTTCATGGTCGGAGGGGGACTTGTGAACTGTTGGGAAGTACCTGTACTGGTAGAGATGGCACCACCGGGTACTTGGAAAATGAAGGCTGCATTTGCCTCCTGCCTCCGATACACTAATTGACCTGACTGAGGGTTACGTGGCTTGTCCTTGTATTGCTGCTGCTGCTGCTTGGGGAACTGCTGCTGGTTGGGGTGCTTGTTGTACCGCTTCCAAGCAGGCTGCTGTGTATTTTGCCCTTGGTCCTTCTGTGGTTTGCTTGGACCTTGACCATTACTCTGAGAACGGCCTTGGTGCTGGGATTCAGTCTGAGATGGCTTCCCAGACTTGGCAGTATCTTTTCTGCTCCAGGTGTTTTGCTTACGAGTTTGATACCCGTATGCAGTAAAGAATGCGTCAGCCTTTTCTGCCATTTGGCTAGCATCTTTCACCCGGCAGATCTTAAGCTGTGCTATGAGCTCAGCAGGCCACGACCTCTCTAGCTGTGTACGCAGCATAAGGTCAATTATCCCCTCACGCGTGGAAGGAGTTTCATCTTTCTCCATCCACTCATTTAAGTAAGCTGTGAGACGATCAAGGAACTGAACAGCTGTCTCCTTGTCTTGGAGACGAGCTCGCATGAACTGAACTTTGGCGTCGTCTACTGTGAGACCATACGCCTTAATGAGTGCAGCTTTCATCATCTCA
The DNA here is from genome assembly GCF_032717465.1 of Coenobita brevimanus. NCBI lineage: Eukaryota > Metazoa > Arthropoda > Malacostraca > Decapoda > Coenobitidae > Coenobita > Coenobita brevimanus. Next base: position 14,412,366 of record NC_136970.1, on the reverse strand, counting down.
TATGTGAGATTGTCTCCACGAATTCTGTGGAGAATATCGAGGGCAGGGCCCTCAAATAGGCTAAGAAACTGAAGCCGCTTAGCTGCCTCATCCAGTTGATACATGTCTGCCATGTCCTCAAAACGAGCTATGTACGGCTCAATTCGCTCGCTTTCCTTGTATGAAGGAAGCTTGATGCGTGGGGTCGCCAGGACATGTGCAGGGAGAACGCTCGTGGAGCTTGGACCAACTGCACCAGATGTGTCTGAAGCCAAGGAATCTCGCTTGAGCTTCAGCACTTCAAGTTCATGTTTTTCTCGTGCCTCACGTTCGGCACGTTCATGTTCTCGTTCTTTGTCTCGTTGTTCACGCTCGTATTCGCGCTGTTCTCGCTCGTATTCGCGCTGTTCTCGCTCGTGTTCGCGTTGTTCTCGCTCGTATTCGCGCTGAATTCTACGCTCTTCACGAGCATCTTTCTCACGTTCTTGCTCGTAATTGAACCGTGAGAGAACGTAACTCTGTATTTTCTCTCGGTCTGTGAGACCCATATCTTTGGCTTCCTGTACATAAGCACTGGCTGCCATGATGCTAATTTATTAAGCAAATGAAACTGAGTACTGACTGCTTCGCAAACGAATGCTAATAATACAAATAAAGAATACAGACACAAGCTAGTGGTGACCAGTCTTATCTAGTTAACTGGCAAAGAATAAATCAAAAATGTAAATGACTGGGAAGACTCAATAATAAACACAATGGGTACAGCGACTACCCAGGAGCGAATAAAATCGTCTGGCGTTACCAAAAATAAAGTACTAAATAGAGTTAAGTACTCTACGGATTAATAAAGCAAAAATTCACTTGCTAAATTAACGGTAAACACCAGTAAACTTGTGCCTATAAACTTTGATTATAAATACCTAAATATGAATGAGTGAGCACTATCTCGTGAATAGCTTTAGGGCTAGGAGTTAATATCCTGGAATGAGGTCGCCAATTGTCACGGGGTTTTTATAATATCACGGTAATTTTGAAATATATGCTTAAATATTATTTAATTGATATTAATATTCAATAATATTGAAGAGCAGAGACAATGATTGTCTTGCTACATCAAGCAACGATTACTTTACGCTGGCTTGTGCACGATTCTCTGAGAACGAGAATTTATAAACTTTCTCAACAGTACACAGCAGAGACTAATTACTCACAATTGCTGAATTAGTACTGTTAGCCTCTGGAGAAAGTTACTTCACCCCTGACAATAAATAACTAATACTAACATCAGGTTCTTGCCGATGCTTATCTCCTGGCACAACGGATTTTAAGTTAATACAACAAGACTGGTCTAAGTACCAGTTATGAATAGTAAAACGTCTATGCAAGCTAGGAGCTATGTGGGAAATAAACTTAATTTGGAGAAATGAAACAAGATTTTAATTTACATTAAGCTCAAGGAAAAGAACTGTTAAATTTATTGATTACAAAAAAATAAATTTAACGTTACATTTCAAATCAAATCAATGAGACGCACTCACTCACTCACACAAAAGCTAAATTCTTACGCCTAGAAAAAAAACACCTTAATTAAACTCTTAAGACTAGGAAAACAAAAGGAAATACTGAACGATGAATGCTTTGTATCACCAAGGGGTGGGAGTTTGGAGAAACTGATACTCTGTGGAGCTTGGGTGCTAGCTGACCTCTCACACTTCTGGAGCACAGGACCTCTCTCCGTCAAAGCCACAACTAGACTGACCAAGTCGTGGGAAAGAAAAGCGGAGCACTAGGCCGCATTTTTTAACGGTCGAGTGAGCGAAACGCGCCCAAAACAATCGCTCGGCGGAAGGGCTAATGTCTCACACAGAGACGATCACGTATGACAATGAAAAATTGATTTGACAAAGCTTCCATCCGAATGAGCGGTTAACTGAACGATAAACAGTGAGTTTTCCACTAATAGTTCGTGGCTTCTCACAAAAGGGAAATGTCGCGAATTGATTCGTGACATATATATATATATATATATATATATATATATATATATATATACATATACACGGCTCCCTGGTAATGGAAGTTGCTGCTAAGTCTACCTTACATAATTCTGTCTTACGTCATCGTGCTGTAATATACACAGAGTAAACGCGGTGGCTGAATCGGTAGAGAGGCGACCTGCAGTCCTGATGGACCCAGGTTCGAATCCCGGCTGGGGCAGGGAACAGTTTAAGGATTTGAATTTCATAAAAAAGCAGACTTTCCTGATCTACCAGATGACCCGCCGACATGTCGTAAAAATACCCCCGCTAATACCAATACACCAGTCATGTATCAGACAGCCCTAGCATGTATTCAATATGGACGGTGGGTGTTAGCGCCGAAGTGGTGACATGTAGAGAGGTGTATGGTATGTAGGAGGATTACTGGGCCTTGAGAGCAGGCTGTGAAGCCTATGCCCAGAGTCGGACACATAAAAAAAAAAAAAAAAAAATCTGGCATAGGAAAATTTGAGGCACTTCTCCCTAAACGATTTACAGTACTTTCACTATTAAAAATATGGAACAGTAACACATGAGGATATTAATGTAAAATATGTTAAATAAATCACTGAGGGAAACGTATTACGAACCCTGAGGCAACAAGAAGTTTTACCAAAGCCTCCTTTACCCTCGGTGAGGGAGGTATGAGACAGGGATAGACCAGGTGCGAGAGGAAGGGAGGCAAGAGAAGGCAAGACAAGGTTATGGAAGGGAAGCCTAGGCAATGAGGAAAGAATGGAAAGGATGAGAAGAGGATGGAGAAGGACAGGGGGGAAGGAGGAGAGCAAGTGGAAGGAAGGGGTGGGAAAACAATAGCAAACAGAAAGAATAGGAGGTAGCAGAAGGGCAAGGAAGGAATGGGGGAAAAAGAAGAGAGCAAGTGGAAGGAAAGGAAGAAATTTGAATGTAGAGAAACCAAACAGGAAGAACGGGAGGGAAGAGGAAGGAAAGAGGAAGGATGGGAGAAAAGAGTAGGGCAAGGGAGGAATGAGAGAAAAGAGGAGAGCGAGAGGAAGGAAAGGGAAGGAAAAAGACTGTAAGAGGAAGGAAGGGTAGAAAGGAGAAAGGCATGGAATGAATGGGAGAAAAAAGGAGGTCAAGAGGGAGGAATGGAAGGGAATGGAAGCAATATGGAAGGAATGGGAGGAAAGAGAAGACAAAGAGGAAGTAGAAGACAAAGAGGAAGTAAAGGGAGTGAAGAGAAGGCGAAGAGGAAGTAACGGGAGGGAAGAGGAGACAAGAAGGATTAAATGGGAGGAAAGAGAGGACAAAGAGGAAGGAATGGGAGGGAAGAGGAGACAAAGAGGGAGGACTGAGAGGAAAGAGGATACAAGGAGGAGGGAGTGGGAGGGAAGAGGAGGACAAGAGGAAGGAACGGAAGGGAAAAGGAGGCAAAGAGGAAACAATGGGAGGGAAGAGAGGTACGAGAAGGTAGGATGAGGGGTATAAAGTTTAACAAGGCAGGATGGCAGGTCTTATACTGTCCACCTAAACTTTATAACCAACGTCACCACGACACACAAGAAAACCTATTCTCTCTCTCTCTCTCTCTCTCTCTCTCTCCAGGGCATTATCACCCAAGCCGCAAACACAAAATTCTGGGTACCGACACAACTTTTTGCAGGAATTAGCCTGTGTGTGTGTGTTTTTTTTTTATGTGAGGAAGAAGGAACCAAATGCAACGAGCCCGCAAAACTGTTCCTTCCAAGAGAAAAACAAAATACAAGAGAGAGCCAAATTCAAGATCCAATCATTTCGGGTTGCTCTACAACTTCAGATTTTAGCAAGAAGTTCGCACTTTACACTGAATACAGCGCTGTTATATCTATCTATCTATCTATCTATTGCCAGATGCCTTAATCCCATACGGGGTGGCCACAAACAAACTGCTTCCACGTCGCCCTGTCCAAGGCCATTTCACTGCCCTGCTCCCAACTCACACCCCTCTCTCATATACCTCTCCACTCCATCCCTCCATCCCATCCTTGGCCTCCCCCTCCCTCTCTCCCCCTCCACCTCACTCACATACACTCTCCTCGTCAGTCTCTCACTCCCCATCCTCTCCCGTGGCCAAACCACCTCAGTGTGTTTCTCCTAACGTTTCCTATCACATCCACACCACAACGTTCCTTTACATCCTCATTTGTCAGTCTGTCTCTCCATGTGATTCCACAGGCTCCTCCCAAATAACTCAGTTCCACTGCTCTCATTCTTGACTTGTGTCCCTCTAACAAAGTCCAAGCTTCACTTCCATATGTCAGAGTTGGTATCTCATAATGTCATGTAGTAACCTTTTCACTTCCATGTTCATTTTCCTGTTATATACATGGCATAATAACTTTCATTACACATCTATACACCACACTGCAAAACTATGTTCCCAGCTTTCAGGTAATGAAATCTGAAACCCTGTATGGAAACGCAAATTCTTTTTTCCCTGGGTCTCCCCTTCATCTTCCTGTATCACTCTCTCCACTTCCCCTGGCTTGACATCTACCATTTCTGCCCTGATGTTCTCTTCTCTTTCCCTGTTTCTCCCTCTCATCTTCCTGCATTTCCCTCCCCATTTCCCCTGCCTTGACACCCATCACCTCTCGCCTGTTCTCTTCCCATCTCCCTCTCTGCAACCCACCGCCTGGCACCTCCACACCTGTATCGACCCCCCCCCCTCTATCACTTCCTCCACGTTATTCCCCCTCCCCGTCCATCTCCTTCACAACGTCATTGTCTCTACCACCAACATGTCCCCCTCCAGTGTAGCTATGTCTCAACCATACCCCACTACACCACCACGGCAAGACACCAAGACTCCACCATTAACAGACATTCCACCACTAAAACTCTCTCTCTCTCTCTCTCTCTCCCTCTCTCTCTCTCTCCGTGTACCCTTACACAAAGCCTCCCTCTCAAATTCTATCAACCAGCCAGATATTGAGCGATTCCCCACCGCCACCAATCTCCTTCAAAAGTACAAACGAACAGAGATATGAGAGAAGCAGACAGAATTAACAAATTATTTAAATACTGTTTCCTTGATCAGGGTACGTATGAGAAAAAATATATATAACGAATCAACTCCGCTATATTTCATTGTATGTGTGTGTGTGTGTGTGTGTGTGTGTGTGTGTGTGTGTGTGTGTGTGAGAGAGAGAGAGAGAGAGAGATTCTTGACGGCCGAACACCAATGAAGAGACAAGGCGAGACTGACCCCCCACTCCTTCCAACACACACACACTCGTAAACACAAGTCACATGTACTGTACAACCATTGTATAAAATGTATTTTATCACGTGTACCATAACAGAGATACTGTGACTTCCATATAGTAAGGCAGTTCCATACATCTATAGGATATGATTTGGTAAGTTTGTGAACAACAGACCTTTACTATACCACTTTACTGTACCACTGTGGCATTGCTATACCACTGTACCTTAACAGAAATACTACTGTGACAAACTTCATGTAGTAAGGCTGTTCTATATCACAGCTACAGGAAACAGTTTCCTAAGTTTGTGAATAAGCATTCCTTTACTATACCACTGAGCTAGTACTGTCTTTATACAGCCTTGGAGTACTAACATTTCACTGACTGTCAGGACTAATACATTGAAATTACTCGTTTATTCTCCAAACATTTACGTACTCGAGATGGATTGGTGGGGTTCAACCCCCTAGGCACCAGGCATGGGTAGACCTATCCACGTCCCAGAACCGGGTTATTTTCAGGAAAATCGATTTTCCCCAAAATATTTATACTTTTTCATTACAAATCAATCACAAGTGACAAAAAAAAAAAAAACACATAAAAACGCGTACTTAACCCGCGCCGTCCCGAGGACGTACTTCCACGTCCTCACGTTTTGTCACAGCTAATCCCGAGGACGTACTTCAACGTCCTGCAATTGCAAGGTTCATAATTTCCACAATTTTCAATTTTCGCGAGTCATTTTTGGTACGTATACACGGGACACCTGCCTCAACAAGATGCCAGGCAGAGACAATGCCTTACCCAGCATGACCTCCTCCCCCTCAGCAATTCACCTGTTATCAGTGACCTGGCCAGTATAGCCATGTCATGCCACGGTACGAAATTCAGGGCCAGAGTGATTCCCCAATCAATGACAATGTGGAGGACAAACTTTACATAGCATTAGAGGAAGAAACAGTTAGAAATGATGATCAGGTAATGTGGCAAAAAAAGGTCAGGTATTAGTGAGTGAAACAATGCTTATAATGCCTATATTACTGCTTGAAAACCAATATACTTTTGTACTACATATAAATTCGTAACAGTAAATAAATAAAAACCGTTTATGAGTGGTGTGAAATAGTTATCCTCCCATAGAACTCGTTTTCTTTGGCGCCAGCCTGATAGAAAACCCAGTAAAGTAAGGAGGCTCTCCTACCTGTAATGAGTATTTTAAACCTCAGGTGAGCGATTTCTCTATGAATTTTCGATGTTTCTCACCAAAAGCGAAAGTTTTAGCAAAAAAAAAAAAGGTCGAAAATTGCCCGGGATTGGGGGGTACCAGTGGTCGAAAAGTGGCCGGGACGGGGCGGGTTAAAAAAAAAAAAATCTGTGGTTGAAAATCGAGTTAATATTCGTGGTATTGTTTGTACGTTGAGGACTTATGCTGTTACTCTGTCATCAGTGCATCAAAGAGTTCCTAGAAGAGCCGTTCACAGTGACGGGATATTTTGTCAGAACACAGACTAAATGTATTTCGGTACGACACAGGCCAAATGAATTTCAGTAAAACACAGGCCAAATGTAGGTATTGTAAGGTTATTCGTAACACCAAAAGTGGAATGTTTAACGTGACCTAGAAACGAACTTTCACATTTTATGAAACCCGCATCTCTGGTCAAATGCTAGCTACAAAATACAGTACATTTATGTTTAATTTTTGTCATCGTCACTGATAATTTTTTAATTATTACTTAGTCTTGTGCCGCCTGTAACGCAAGACTTTACGCGTGTATCAAGTGTTGATTCTCCATTAAAGCTGCTGCAAGGCATAGGGTAACACAAACCTACCAATATCATTCGCAGCTAAAAATGCAATATTCCAATACCATACCAACATCAGACTATTTTCCGGTTAACAAAGGCAGAGCCAGTGCATCATTGAGTCATTCCTTGAATAACGTAATTGAGTAATTGAGGTAATGGCAACACCATCACACTTTACACACACACACACACACACACACACACACACACACACACACACACACACACACACACACACACACACACACACACACACACACACACACACACACACACACACACACACACACACACACACACACACACACACACATACTGTTCACACACACACACACACACACACACACACACACACCTGTTGATTCATTTCCTTCGGAAGGTATGATTTGTACTGCACTCTATTGTTAATTAAGGATCAATGTTCTCATTCAGAGATCAAATCAAGGTAAAAGGACTATAGAAAAAACTGCAATAGATATGATGTTAATGGAACGGTTACCCCTAACCTGGCTAACAATCTGTGAATGTGTGGTTTGCTGGGTGAGTACACAGAATACCTGGTCATGTGCCCTGATTATCTGGACCTCCACACATGACACCGGGTCATGTGCCCTGGTCTGTACTTTGAACACCGGGTTATGTGCCCTCACCATCTGGGCTTTTTCACAGAACACCGGGTGATGTGCCGTCAACATCTGGGTCGATACTCAGAACACCAGGACAAATGTCCTCACCATCTGGACCTGTACACAACAAACCAGTATCGGACAGAGTCGTTCAGTACCGGTAAGGCAGCAAGTGGGTATCGAAGACGCAGCTATAACACTGTGTTGCAGGTGTGGTTTGTGTACAGCTTTTTTTTTTTTTTAATGTGAACGACTCTGGACATAGCCTTCACAACCTATTCCCAAGGCCCAGTAGTTCTACTACATACCATAACATCCACATGTCACCGCTTCGGCGCTAACACCAACCGTCCATATTGAATACATGCTAGGGTTGTTTCACACAGGACTGGTGTATTGGTATTTGCGGGGGTACTTTTACATGTCGGCAAGTCTCCTGGTAGATCAGTAAAGCCTGATTTAACGAAATTCAAATCTTTAAACTGTTCCCTGACCCAGCGGGGATTTGAACCGCGGTAATGTAGGACTACAGGCCACCTCTCTACCGACTGAACCACCGCCTTCCTCATTGTGCCCATATAACGAGGAACACTACACTAACTTTCGACATGCACTTCCTGAGTGATAATAGAGTGGTAGAGTGTTAATTAAGAGTCAGAGAGGATACAGAAGGAGTGATAGGTGAGGAGCAGTGTGGCATTAAGAGGAGGGGATGCGTGGATCAGGTGTTTGCTGTGAGACAGGTGTGTGAAAAAATATTTAGCAGAAGGTAAGTAGGTGTTTTGGGCGTTCATGGATTTAGAGAAAGCGTATGGTAGAACTGATAGGGAGGCTTTGTGGACTGTTTTAAGATTGTATGGACTTGATGGTAGGTTGCTAAAAGGAGTGAAAAGTTTTATGTAAATAGTAGAGCGTGTGTAAGAGTGGGAAATACTGTGAATGATTGGTTTCCCGTGAGAGTGGGGCTGCGGCAGGGATGTGTGATGTCGCCTTGGTTGTTTAATATTTATATGGATGGTATGGTAAGGGAGGTGAATGCAAGAGTGTTAGGTGGAGGTCTGAGTCTGGTGAATGTTGATGGTAGAGTGGAATCTGAAGCAGCTGCTGTTTGTGGATGATGCTGCACTGATCGCTGATTCGAAGGAGAAATTGAAACAGTTAGTAGAGGACTTTGGAAGGGTGTGTGAAAGGACGAAATTGAAAGTAAATGAGAAAAAGAGTAAAGTGACGAAGTGTACTTTGCAGAAGTTGGTAGATGGTACGAGGATGAATGTAGTTCTGAATGGTGAGTTGTTTGAGGAGGTGAGTGTTTTAAGTATTTCAGGTCACATGTTGCTGTGGATGGAAGAATAGATGCAGAAGTGAAGTTTAGAATGAATGAAGTAGGAAAGGTGCTGGGAGGAATGAAAAAAATGTTTGGATGTCATTCACTTAGAATGGATGTAAAGAGAAGCCTGTATGAGGGTGTTGTGGTACCGACTGCATTATATGGGGCTGAAACATGGAATATGGGTACAGCAGAGAGGAAAAGTTTGAATATAATGGAGATAAGGTTTCTGAGGAGTATGTGTGGAGTGACGTGTGGGGATCGAGTGAGAAATGATGAAATGCGACGGAGAACTGGAGTTGTGCAGATGGCTGATCGAGTTGAGCGGAGGGTGTTGAGATGTTTGAGCATAAGGTGAGAATGGAAAATGAGTGATTGGTGAAAAAGATTACAAGATCTGATGTGAGAGGTGTAAGGCTTGAGGAAGACCTTGAATAGGATGGATGGACAGTGTGAAGAGAGCTTTGGATGCGAGAGGGATGTCAGTTGAGCAGGGAAGAGTGGCTGTCCATGAGAGAAATGAGTGGAAGGAAATTAGTAATGAATAAATGATTTTGCAGCTCGGAGGGGATATTCTTCCGCATTTGGCCTGATCAGCTGATCAGGTCAGGTGCGTGTAAGCGGATGGGTACATTATGATGTGGCAATGATAAACCATCTCTGCTGTCCGGCCCTGCTGCGGATGTCACTGATTGCACTGCGCAGCTGACCCTCGTGCAGTGTGGTACGGTGGGGATCTGTCCCTTCTCCCCTTGGGGCTAAGATGCGAATGAATGAGTTTGAGTGGATGAGTAAATTGGGAGTGTGTCATCCTGTCTCGCCTACCTCCCTTTCCTTGGGGGAAGTAGCCTAAGTATATAGATAGATAGATAGACTTCCAATACCAACTTCTTCACTTTAGGACACACAAGTGTTGAAGTGGCCGGTGTGAAACCACCATGTTCATAAAACTAAGTACGCCAAGGTGTGGCCAAGCAGTCAGATATTTAATGCCGACAAGCCAAATTACGGGGTATAGTCAACAACGAGGTAGAGAGGCAACCTATTTTATCCTCGCGTTGTACACATAAACATTCGCCATCTCAATTTTATGAATATCGTAGTAGTTCCAGCCGATCTTGTTCCAGCCTTGCAACAAGGCTGCTTCTCAGTATCAGTTTACGACACGCACTTCCAGTATCATAAATTATACTTCACCACCTGGTTGCACAAGATGCGATCCAGGTAACGAGAAAAAATGCTGCATTTTGCGGCTGTCTTGTCGTAAACCCGGGATAATGATGTTTCTTATTATACGCCAAGCATCTGCCACATCAACTTTTCACCTTAAGTCCCAGAGGCAGATGAAGATTTGGGCGGTGTGATGCAGGTAAGCTGTGTGGTAAAGCAGGGGATAATGAACCTGTGGAAGAAGAAGGGTGTAAGGATGTGATGATGACAGAGGTGTGTAAAAATACAACACAGTGTTCCCTCCCCCTTTTACCCATATGGCAGTATTAGTATTATACCAACAACAGAACACACACACACACACACACACACACACACACACACACACACACACACACACACACACAAAGTTACAAACGTGAACATTTTTGCAGCACATTATAACTAAAAAAAAAATAACTTGTTCATATTCGAAACAAGAAGAAACTGTTCACAGAAGAAACTTGTGTCACAGAAATTGTAATGAAGAACAGTTTAAACTGGCATAATTATAAGACAGACAGATACAGATAATAGCTTGATTGAGAGAGAGAGAGAGAGAGAGAGAGAGAGAGTGTTTAAAACTGAAACACAATTGAAGAAGCTGAAGTGTTAAGAAGCAGATTCTCCTTAACACTTCCACTGCTCAAGTCCACTTACATTCACCACAAGAAATGTCGTAACCGAAAATCAGTAACATCATCCAAATTACACTAAAACTAAAAATATATAAACTGGAGAAATTGTGTACAAAGACCATAGTTTGGACACGACTGAAAAACTGCAAAGTTTAACGTGAAACGAATGAGAAAAAATGGCAAAAAGACACAGAAAACACACAAGGCAAACCAAGAGAGCACGAAAAAATACTAAACAGGATTTCCCTTTGTTTTGAAGTACAGTGTAGTGAATGGAATGGAGGACATAGATTAGTCCAGTAATATGGTGTAAGGGAGGCTGGTGTTTTCTCTGACGTGTGTGTTTGGCGACTGAGATCGTTGTCCTACACTGGGATGGGAAGATCACGCATACTGTAATATTAAATTCCGGCACACCACTTCCTGGCTGTTCTGTGCTCCCTGATGGTGTTCGTGGCTCTCTCTATGTCACTGCCTCACGGATGTCAATGGCAGAAAGGAGGATGCAGATGGCTCTCAACCGTGTCTCTAGATGGGCTGATGAACGAGGTTTTCGATTTTCCTTCAAGAAGACCGTTGCCATGCATTTTTGCCGCGTTCGTGGAGTCCACCCTGACCCAAACCTTTTTTTAGACGGGCGTCGTATTTCGTGTTTAAAGGAAACCCGGTTTTTAGGGCTGATTTTTGACAGCCGGTTGACTTGGGTCCCTCACTTGAGGTACATAAAAGCTGAGTGTCTCAGAGCATTGGGTCTCTTGAAAGTTTTAGCGCACACATACTGGGGAGCTGATCGCAAGACCCTCCTCCTCTTGCATCAGTCTCTGATTTTATCCAAACTTCATTATGGATGTAAAGTTTATTCCTCTGCCTCAGAAGCCCGGCTTCGTATTTTAGATTCCATACATCATGCTGGTGTTCGTCTCGCCACTGGGGCATTCCGATCTTCCCCGATTTCGAGTTTGTTGGCTGATGCTGGTGTCCTTCCTCTAGACTTGCTCCGCTCTTCCCTTTTGATGAGATGTTGGTATCGCTTATCTCGTCTCCCAGACTCTGTGCCCTTTCTCAAAGTCTCTCAAGATTTTCGGTCACCTATTTTTGCCACTCGGCCATCCTTTCCAAAGCCCTTTGGTTTCAGGGTGCAGTCGATTATGTCTAGCTTCTCTGTTCCTTCTGTGCCGATCACTCCCCACCGTGTCCCGAGGGTGGGCTACTGGCTTCTCCCCAGGGTGACATTTTGTCGTTTCTTCTCATCCAGTAAGGCCTCCCTTCCTTCTCAGGTTTTATTTTCTCTGTTTTTAGAGCATGCCTCTTCTCATGGGGACTCCATACCAGTTTATACTGATGGATCTAAGTCTGATGCGGGTGTGGGCTTTGGTGTGGTGTTTCCCACCTTCTGTCGAGGTGGGAGCCTCCCTGTGACTGCTTCTGTTTTTACGGCTGAGCTGACTGCTATTTTATTTCCCCTTCAGATTCTCTTCACTCTCCCCCACACTGCTTTTACTGTTTTTAGTGACTCACGAAGTGCTCTTTCTGCAATGGAGTCTTTTAATCCCTCTCATCCTTTGGTTTTATCCATTTTAGAGTGGCTTTTCCTTTTACGGCGTCGTGGACGTCGTGTAGTATTCTGTTGGGTTCCAGCTCATGTAGGAGTGGCAGGGAATGAACGAGCTGATCAGCTGGCCAAGGCGGCAGCGGCTCGTCCCCCTCTTGCACAGTCCCCTCTGTATCGTCTGCCTGCTGCAGATATGCGCTCCTTTATTGCCTTCAGGGTTTGGTGCTGTTGGCAGGAGCATTGGGATGCTGTGGGTGCCAATAAGTTGCGCTCGATTTGCCAGAAGGTGGGCTCATTCAGTTACCAGGGCTTCCCTCGTCAATGGGAGACTGCTTTGTGCCGCCTCCGCATTGGCCACACCCGTTTCTCTCACGGTCTTTTAATGGAGAGGACTCCTCCTCCATTCTGTGATGACTGTCTGGTTCCCTTGACTGTTCGGCACCTGTTGGTGGAGTGTCCTAGTCTTGAGGATTTGCGGCGTCGGTTCCTCTCTGACCACCAAACGGATGGTGGTGTGTATCATCTTTCCTCCGTGCTTGGGGAGGATGCCTGTGCCTTGGGAGGGGCAACCCTCTCCTTTGTGAAGGAGGCAGGACTTCTTAAGGATATTTAGAATTTCTCCTTTTTTATTGTGTGGCTTATCCTCTATTTTATGTTTTTTGCTTTTTACTTCTTTGTTATACGGCGGCATATGACCCTGGCAGTTGCGCCGCCATGATTATTATGAAAAAAAAAAAAAAAAAAAAACTTCCTGGCTGTGTCTAATTCACATTCAGTTTGGTTATGGGTTTGTTTGCTCGCTTACAACATCTTATTTCAATTATTCGCCCATTAAGTTAAGAACGACACATGCTGTATACTGACAGGTAGGCTGATATTAACTTTCAGGAAATTTTTAGCCGCTCTCTCTCCATCTTCCTTTTTTCATTCTCATCCTCCGTCTTGCCCTCACCCTCACCTTGGAACCAAGATATATTTTAGGTAACCCTCCGTTACTTCACTATTAATTATGAACAACATTAAATAAATATTGGGTACCTAATGAACTGGATTAAATCGGATGACAGATGCCAAGAAAATTACTGGCAAAAGGAAAACATAATTTTTCACCTGTTTAGTATAAGATCTGAATATAAATTTTGAATATACAGTAATCCCCCCAACATATGTCTAACAGCCATTATTCATCCAATGTCTCCTTTCGACCTTCCACCAACCCTCCCACACCAACCCTCCCTCCACCCTGTCTCTCCTTTCCTTTCTCACCACCCCCATCCCTCTTCATAAGAACGACTAATAAGGTAATTCATTCAACGTCTCCCTTTCTACCTTCTACCCAGTCATCCACCAAAAATCCTTCACCTTGTGTCCTCTTGCCATCATCACAACCCCGTCTCCCTCGCCATAATAAGGAGAAATAAGGTAATGAGAGGCCAGGCCAGTGTGTAATAATAAGGACAAAATATGATACTGAGTGGCCAGGCCGATGTGGTGGTAACGCAACAACATAAACTACAATTTTGGCTCATGATGTCACACAACTGCCTTGTTACCGGCCTGAGTGAGATGAGAGTGTGATGATGGAGATGAATGGGTAGGCTGACACAATGGTAGATAAGCCTATGCATAAATATATTTATATGTTAACTGGATCAGTCGAGCCAGACATACATACATACATACATCGGAGTACAGTCACATAAACATGTGATCTGTGTAATAAACAGCTGGATCCCTAAAACAAAGGTAAATACTCAAGCAAATTAATTAAGTCTGTAGGTATGTATTTGCGAAGCTGTGAGAGAGAGAGAGAGAGAGAGAGAGAGAGAGAGAGAGAGAGAGAGAGAGAGAGAGAGAGAGAGAGAGAGAGAGAGAGAGAGAGAGAGAATCAGTAACTGTCAAAGTGGGGGGAGAAAAGGTTATGTCCCAAATTTAACCTCTCTCTCTCTCTCTCTCTCTCTTTGATTTGCTTTCTGTCAGCTTTTGATTTTTCTCTTTGCACAAAACTTTCTTATGTTTAACTTCATCGTTTTTTTCTATTGCCCTCCTCCCTCTCCCTTCCTCTCCTCTTCCTACCCCTTCCTCTCCCCTCCCTCCTCCTCCTCCTGCTCCTCCTTGCCTTGACATACTTCTTCCAAAGCACGCAAGCTGTAGGCAAATCAAGCACTTGAGGCATGACAAACAACCCTGTCGTATCTGTACATCACATGCTTCAACCATGTCCAGGCGTATGTATCTTTACCTTGAAACCTCCCAGAAACAGAAACATGCTCCTATATCTGTCTATCTATCTATTGCCAGACGCCATAATCCCGTAAGGGATGGCCATTTGACTTTGTTTTACGGGGAGGGGCACTAACCCTCCACCAACACACTTGTTGACACGTAAGGAGCACGTATGGTTTGGTTATATGGTTACCACCCAGCGTTGTAAATGGTTTCTCGGCTTACAGGAAACCATTTCGCTTGTCACTCAATGTAAAGCCACCTGTAAAGAAAAGAAAAACAATAAGAAGTGACAGGAAAGATGGAAGAAATAGGAAGAGAAGAGGGCAAGCACAGAAAAAGAATGATAAAGGCTAGGGAAGAAGTAGGCAGCACTGCATCAAGTGAATGGATGATGGTCGCCACCACCTACCACTTTAACCCCTTAACCGCGGGTATTGTTTTGGTCTGACTGTCCTCTCCCGCGGGGGTTTCAGCCAAATGTAAACAAACCTTTAAACCTTAATAACTCTGCACAGAATAAAGCTAGAGAAAAAAATAAGGTACCATTAGAAAGTACAAACCTTCAGCTTTCCATTGATGTAGGTTTCATGACTTCGTTGACTTTCACAGGACGGGGAGAGCCGTTAGAAGTGAGGGGTGTGAAATAACTATTTTACGCCCCACACACCAGTACCAAATGCCAACCACTCTCTCATAATAGTAATATAAACATATATGAACACTGTACATACGATAAACACCCACTCTGTGTTCACTGAGGTAGGTAAAAGGCACTTCCCTGCGGCTGCGCCTCACTTCACTGCGGCGGCACCCGCTCACTGACGTTTCCTGCGATCTTTTCATTATTTCTAACTTCTAATATTATTTTACATATAATATGGGCAATGTACATTATATTTACAATGCACTTATTACTATATTGCGTCACTGGCGCATCACAGAATTACATAAGTGCCGCAGAATTCCACAAGTGCCGCAGATTCTCTTATTACAATATCACTTATTATACTGGCCAATATTTCCTTTATTTTCTAGGCAAAATATCCCTTATTACTACATTATCCATTATACAATTATTGGCAAAGCACGTCACTGTCGCATCACTATATATCACTGTCACTTTCAGTATTTACTCAGAGAGTGGTACTCGGCAAAGCACGGAGTTACACATAGAGCGACTTGGCATTCAAGGCACTGGTGTGTGCTCATTTTTCTCGTCGTAGGCCTTCGTGTGGTGGTTGAACATACTCTGCAGCGGCCCTGTGACAACCTGCCGCCTGCTTTAGGAGGCAATTTCACAAGCTGGTGCCGGCTCATGTAATTGCGGCACTCAAGACGGTCAGGTTGTGTGTCAGAGTGTCGCCTCGGGATCAATGCCGTCACCTGACCAAATCGTTCAAGTAGCTGCTGAACGACAGTCTTGGAAAACTGTCTCAGTGATGGTTGCCTT
Source organism: Coenobita brevimanus (assembly GCF_032717465.1). Lineage (NCBI taxonomy): Eukaryota > Metazoa > Arthropoda > Malacostraca > Decapoda > Coenobitidae > Coenobita > Coenobita brevimanus. The sequence goes on along the minus strand of NC_136970.1, from coordinate 14,396,299 downwards.
ATGCCCCCGACTTGTGTCTTGTAAAGAATGAAGGCATTGAGCATGCACATATCGAGCATGTGCAGGCAAGCCTTCCTGTACCATCGGGTGTTTCTCCTGAGACAGTCTATTTCGCCAATCATCATATCAGACTTATCAACGAGTCTCATATTTACATTATAATCAATGACGGCATCAGGCTTCATGATTGGCTCTCCCGTCCTGTAGCTGACCTTCCCAGTTCTCTTCATTTCCCCCTTGTGGATGGTGCTGATCATATTGACAACCTTCTTGTCATGCCACCTGATCGCAAGAAGCTTTTCTGACTTCTTCAGGTGAACATCTCCCCTGGATGATGATGATGCTTCGGGAAACTAGGCCACTCTTTCCTATAGCTCCGTACAGTGCCAACAGTGCCAATGCCGTGTTCAGCAAGGTATTTGGAGAGTTTCGGTGCTGTGTAATAATTGTCTGTGTACAGCACATGATTACCACCAAAATACCTCTCCATCAGCACTTTTACAACGGAGCCAGAGAAGCCAAGGGGGTCTTTCCTGTTCACATCCATTGTGCTAGCCGAGTAAATGACAAAATCCATTATATACCCCGTCTCACAGTCACACAGCACAAAGAACTTTATCCCAAAGCAGTGGCGTTTGCTGGGGATGTACTGCCTGAATTTGAGACGTCCTCTGAACAATACCAGGGACTCGTCTATGACGACTTTCTGCATAGGCCTGAAAAATCGCATAAATCGATCCCTAATCTTGTTGAGGAAATCCCTCACTTTCCACAAAGGGTCAGTTTGGGACGGGTTGTCATTATCAGCGAAGTGCAGGTATCCAAGCAGCTGTCGGAACCGATCCCGTGACATATACTTCCCGAATATGGGGATAGTAGTTATGTCATCCACGAGCCAGTACTCCTCCAACTCATGTCTCTTTATATGGGCCATCAAAAACATGAGTGCAAAAAAAACATACAGCTCTCTGATCCCGACAGGCAACCACGACACTTGCTTTGGCGAGCCAATAGGTCCCAGCCCTTGTGCTGCACACTGAGTTGCATACCTATTGGTCTCATCGCTGACATGCTGCACAATTTCATCATCAAGGAAGGCCAGGAAGTAATCAACAAACTCATCACCTGCGTTGCATGGGAAGGCAGGCTGTATTCCAGCATTTGTCATATCAAACGGTGGATTGTGTGGCTGGAAATCTCCACCGTCAGTCCAAACAAATGCATCAACTTGCCCTGTGCGTGGTTCAGTGGCAGGGGCATGTTGCATTTCACTCGTTTCCCCGTGAGAAGGAGCTGATGTAGAGGCAATGGGTGAGGCAGGAGGTGAGGCAGGAGGCAAGCGGGAGGTGGGTGAGGCAGGAGGCAACGGGGAGGGGGTGAGTGCGGGGGCGGTGAGTGGGGGGGTGGCGCGGGTGAGGGAACTGAGCGGGGGGCAGGCGGGGGGTTTCTGACCTGGTGCGTGGTGAAACTTGACCCTTTCTACCCCGCTTATCACCTCGCTTATCGCCTCGCTTATCGCCCAGCTTTGCCCTCCAACTGCCACGCATCCCCTTTGTTCTAGGCCTGCCTGCACGGCCTGCACGGCCTGCCTTCCCTCGCTTTGCAGGCTTTGGTAATTCGTACTCCTCAGATGATGTAGACTGAGGAGAGGGCACGACAGATGATGATGATGATGATGTGAGGGCAATTGGGCTAGGGGAACGGGAAATTGATGGGAAATGCGTACTAGGGCCTGGTGTGGGAGACGTGAGCCTGCGCTTCACTCCCTTCCCACGTGCAATACCAGATTTGCCCATAGGAGCCTTTCCTTTCCCAGAGTAAGTTGGGGGTGGTGGGGGCAATCAACACGATCACTTTCATCACTGTCACTATCAATGGAAAATGGTTCACCACCAATCACTGCCAAATCATCACTGCTTGCTGTGAGTGTGTCACTTTCACTGCCACAATCAAGAGTAGTACTTACTGTTTTGTCCAGCTCAGTTCTAATTTCAGGAGTGCTCAACCCCTTCTGCCTCGCCGTCGGCAGTTCCTTTACCGGTGTAGAGGTAGAGGGAACACTAGCACTAAACATTGTAGAGGAGGAAGCGAGCGACGATGAGTCGGGACGGAGCGCCATTATCACGCAGAGCTGGACAGATACTGACTGACGCGGGTCAGGGCAGGGGTGGGGGGGGTCCCCTCGGGGTTGGAGGAGGGAGGTGTGGGATGGCTGGCGTGAAAGAACTCGACAGCTACTCTTGCGTGAGAATATTTGCGCGCCGGGAAAACGCGCGGTGTTCAAAATATTCACGATCATTCCAGAATGCCACCCGCGGTTTGGTCCAGTTTTGTCGCCGTCATTCTGGAATGACACCCGCGGTTAAGGGGTTAATGCTATATGCTTCCATAAATAACATGAACATCAAATTTCCAATTTAATTTTTTTAAATTCTTAAATTAGAGATATTATGCATATAATTACTTTATAATGCATTATTCTATTTATGTACAACCATTTTAGCAACATAAAATGTGGTTACGTTGCGAAAATAAAGATATACAATTGTTAATGTTACCTTGGTATTGTTTAAAATTTACTGTCATAGTCATATCATGTATTTTTCTCTGAAATGTAATGACCCATGGGATGGCTTTAGGAGGCTAAAATCCGCATTGGTAGGTGCGTCATCACTAATCTTCAGTTCTAGAAGAAAATCAATTTTCGAAATTCGAAAAGAAATGGCCCCAGGACCGGCTTGAAGGGGGAGGGTAACTAAAGTATTAGCTCTCGGCATTGAACCAATACTCCTTTCCCTTCTTCCATTCTCTCTTTCTCTCTCTGTCTCTGTCTCTCTCTCTCTCTCTCGTATCCAAAAATTACATGCCATCCACAAATTCAGAGAGAGAACAGCAGAAATAATAGAAAAACAAAAAGAAAAGATAATTCAGATAATGAAAAATTACCTCTAAGAAAAAAAATAATATTGGAAGTCAAAGTTATCCAGTTAAACAGCAAATACAGTAAAAAAAAAAATCCACGTCTGTTAATTAGAAAGAAAAGGAGAAAAAAAATAAACTGTGGTGGACTGCAGAGAAGCACAGGTAAAATTTAGAAAAAAAGCCAGAGAAACAGTGTTGGGGGAGAGAGAGAGAGAGAGAGGGGGGGGGGAGTGTTCCTTAATCTTGGCTCGACGCCGGAAGTCTTACTTGAAATTACCGCTGCGAGGTTGAGACAACAAACACTGTTTCAGTATTTACTTTACTCTTGTATTTCAGTGTTCCTACTCCTCCTCCCCTCCCTTCTCTCTTTCTCTCTCTCTCTCTCACACACACACACACACACACACACACACACACACACACACACACACTGTACTGCATATAGATAGATAGATAGATAGATAGACAGACAGACAGATAAACATACTGGCCAACCACTCACTTACTCAGCTGTCAAATATAAAGAGTAGCCACAATATCACATTTGATCTCCGTGCCAGTCTCTTGGTCTGTAGATCTGTCTATTGCCAGACTCCTTAATCCTGTAAGGGGTGGCCACAAACAAATAGCCTCCATGTTGCCCTGTCCCCCGCCATTTCACTGCCCTGCTCCCAGTTCACACTCCCCCCCTCTCTCATATGAGTATACCTCTCCACTTCATCCCTCCATCTCATCTTTGGCCTCCCACTCCCTCCCCCCCCCTCCACCTCACTCACATACACTCTCCTCGTCAATCTTTCACTCTCCTGCCTCTCCAAATGGCCACCTCAGTGTTTTTCTCCTAACGCTACCTATCACATCCACACCCACACCACAACGCTCCTTCACAACCTCATTTGTCAGTCTGTCTCTCCATGTGACTCCACAGGCTCCTCTCAAATAACTCATTTCCATTGCTTTCACTCTTGACTTCTGTCCCTCCAACAAGGTCCAAGCTTCACTTCTATACGTTAGAGTTGGTATCACAATATTGTCATGTAGTAACTTTTTCATTCCATGCTAACCTCTCTGTTTCTTATCAGTGTTTTCAAGGAACCAGCAACCTTTCTTCCTTGTTGTACCCTTTCAAGCACTTAACCCTCTAAACTTCCATCCTTACTCATCACACTCCCCAAGTACTTAAATGCACTCACTTTCTCCATTTCCTCCTCATCCAACCTCATTGTACATTAACTTACTTCACTCGAAGACCATAACTTTACTCTTACCTACATTCAGAGATTCCGTTTCTTACGCACTCTCCCAAACTCATCCACCAAGCCTTGCAGCTCCCCTTCGTCGTCACTTAACAACACAGTATCATCTGCAAACAACAGTACAGGGGGTTTCCAAACACTGCCCTCTCTCATTAGGGCCGATCCAACATCCACTGCCCTACCTTGTATCTCTTTTATAACCCCATCCATATACAGATTGAACAACCATAGAGACATGAAACAGCTCTGTTTCCGTCCAGCCTTCAAATAGAAAAATTCACTCAGTTCGCTATCCACACGCTATGCAGCCTTAGCGCCTTCATACCTACTCTTGACAGGATCGAACAACTTCCTATCTACTCCATATATTCTTAATACTTTCCACAATCCTTGTCTATCCACCCTATCATATGCTTTCTCAAAATCCATGAAGGCTGCATTCAATTTCTTTCCCTTCTCTAGAAACTTTTCCACAAAAGATCTAAGAATGAATATCTGATTTACGCAACCTCTTCCATTCCTAAAACCTCCCTCTTCTTTTCCAACTAATTCCTCCCTAAATCTGTCAATAAGTATCTTACCATATATTTTTCTTATTACACTAAGAAGATTAATGCCCCTATGATTACCACACACTTCTTTTTCCCCTTTTCATTTGTGCAGGGGAATAATTATACCTGACTTTCAATCCTCCGGAACTCTACCTTTCTCACAAGCCAATCTGCACGTCTTCCACATCCATTCTGAGAGTATCTCTCCCCCATGTCTCAGTATTTCACCACACACTCCTTCAGTTCCTGGGGTTTTTCCCATTTTGACTTTCTTCATTGTTTCCACAACTTCCATACTGATTTCTTCCTCTCCTCCCACATCCCTCCGTCTCCCAGCCATTCTTCATCCACATACATTCGTATTACTTTCATCCTCTATGTTCAACAGTTCCTTAAAGTGTTCTCTCCATCTACTCACTTTTTCTCCCTTCTCCACTAGTAACCTACCATTTTTATCTTTCATCCCCCTTGCCACTCTGTCTAACTCTCTTTACTTCTTCCCAGAACATTTTCTTACATTCCCTCCACTTTACACTCAGATTCCTTCCACATTCCTCATCCACTCTCTTCTTACTCTCTCTTCCTCTCTACATATAATTTTCTCTTCCGTCTCTCAACTTCTTCCACGCCTCTGTTTCCCACCCACTCACTATATACTTTCTTCTTTTGTGCCACAGCCTGTCTCACCTCTTCATTCCACCATGCTGTTCCTTGTACCCCTTTTCGACTTCTCTTCACCCCACACATCACTTCACATGCTGCACAGATTTCTTCTGTGAATATCTTGCACAAACCTTCCACGTCCCCCGTCTGCTCCAATTCATATTTACCCAATAGCTCCTCCACTTCTCTCTTATATTCTGCTTTTTTCCCACATCCTTTTGTAACTTTTCCACCCTCCTTGCATATACTACTTCCTCCCGTCCTTCCTTTCTTTTACTTCTTCATTTCACTTTGACCTTGATTCTCACCACCACCAGGTGGTGGTCAGAAGGTCCACTCCCTCAACCTCTATATTCTCTTGCATCCATTACACACCTTATCCTTTCATCCACACACTCATAATCAATCAATGCGTTCCTTTCATTCAGTTCGCTACCCACCCTTCTCGTCACTTGCCACGTATACCTGTGGATCATTTTGTGCCTGAAGAGGGTATTGGCTATCACGAACCTCCTTCCGGTACAAATGTCCATTATAGGACTGCCATTCTCATCTATAGCAGAAGGTACACCCCACTCACAAACTACTCCATCCACCTTCACATTCCCTACTTTACCATTCACATCACCAGTCAAAAACACTCTCATTCCTTTCAAACTTTTCCATGCACGCTTCCAGATTTGTCCAGAACTCTTCTCTCACTCTGCTTGCACGCTGTTGCATTAGTGCATGCACGCACGCAGTCGCCCACATTTGTAGTCCAGCTTTCAATCTTCCCCACACAATCCTTGAGCCAATTGATCCATACTCTCATATATTCTTCTTCCATTTGTTACACACAACAATACACACTCCTTTTGCCCTCTCATTCTCACCTACTCCCACGCATATACCCCATCCATACTCCCATTCTCTCACACTCACCTCACCATTTAGTTTCAGTAAATCTACATACGTCCACTTTCGCACCCTCAAGCACTTCTCTTAGTGCTCACGGTTAATGCATGAAATCTATTGTAAATTCCCAGACATTTTTTAAATTTTTCCTTCCAGAGAATATTTAGATAAAGCAAAATTCAAATAATGCTAAAAATCCTGGGTAGTGGCCCAGGATTCAGAGGAAAATCATCAAAATGAAAAATGTTTAGTGTTGGAAGAGAGAAGGACAAGAAGAATAAGGTGAAAGAGAAAGGTAAAGGACGAGAAATATAATAAGCAGGCGAGGAGAAAAACGTGGCAGAAAAAGTAGAGACGAAAAGAGAAAACTATGATTCAAAATGTTAAGGTGTGACATAGAAAAAAAGGGGAATGAGGCGGGTCATAAACAAAGGATATATGGTTGCACGAGAAAGAAACAGATAAGACTGAAGAGAAAAACAAGACGCATGAGGAAAGAGGAGAAAGTGATTGGGAAAAAGAAAAAGAAGTGGAGAAGAAGTAGGAGGAAACACGCGAGATAAAAGGGGAGATAAGGCAAGAGTTATTCGAGTGGGGAGAGAGAGAGAGAGAGAGAGAGAGACTGAAATTGGGAGAGACGTAAATTTTTCTTCTTTACCCGTACTTTGGAGTAGCAGCATATTCTTATAATATATATATATATATATATATATATATATATATATATATATATATATATATATATATATATATATATATATACACACACACATGTCAAGAGTGAGAGCAGTGGAAATGAGTTATTTAAGAGGAGCCTGTGGAGTCACATGGAGGGACGGGCTGACGAATGAGGATATAAAGGAGCGTTGTGGTGTGGATATGGATGTGATAGGAAGCGTTATGAGGAACACACTGAGGTGGTTTGGCCATGTGGAGAGGATGGAAGGTGAAAGACTGACGAAGAGAGTGTATGTGAGTGAGGTGGAGGGGGGAAGAGGGAGGGGGAGGCCGAGGATGAGATGGAGGGATGGGGTGGAGAGGTATATGAGAGAGGGGGTGTGAGTTGGGAGCAGGGCAGTGAAATGGCGGGGGACAGGGCGACTTGGAGGCGATTTGTTTGTGGCCACCCCAAACGGGATTGAGGCGTCTGGCAATAGATAGATAGATAGATATATGGAGCCTCTGTGGTACAGTGGCAGAGTGTGCGTTTCGTACACTGGTGAACCAGGGTTCGCGCCCTGCCAGGGTAATAAACTTTGGGAGGGTTCACCGAGCCACGTGCTGGACTGGCGGACACAAGGGGTGCTGTGGTTGAACCATTGTCGCTTACTTTATATATGCTTGCACCCAGTCTCCTTGCGCTGGCCGATTACACTTGGCTCACAGACTACACACACATCCAAAGCCACTACAACACTACAGTTACACCTACAAGCACTTCTCACCCTACGTACAATCTCAACCAGACTGCCTAAGCCACTTGGTAGAGATACATTGGCTGTATCATCCCGACTTCGGCCAGGATAAGCCTGTCCTGCAGTGGATACTCAAACGGCTGATGATATATATATATATATATATATATATATATATATATATATATATATATATATGAGCAAATGCAGATTGAATGAGAATTTATACATATATATATATATATATATATATATATATATATATATATATATATATATATATATATATAATGCTTCCCATGAGCAAATGCAGCTTAAATGAGGATTTATTTATAGATAGATAGATAGATAGACAGATAGATAGATAGATAGATAGATAGATTGATAGACAGATAGATAGATAAGTAGTTCATTAAAATTATTAACTATTCACTGATTCTGCGACCAGAAATAATGTGCTGAAATTCAAAAGGAAAATCATTTTCTCATTGAATGCTGAAAAATAAAATAATAACACCGGCAAGGGGTAAGAGCGAAACAAGCTGCTACAGAACTTGACTATGTGTCTGCATTATTTTTCCCATTTTAGTTCAATGACTTCGCATTCAACAGACATAATACACCATATTAAATACAGTTCCATTCTGCCATTGTTTTCTGTTTTATTTTTCAAGAATTGTAAAGCACAGAGAGAGAACGTTAATGTACTTCTTTGTTTTTCCAAAAAAAAAAAAAAATGTTAATGATTGTTGTTATTAATTAAAACAGCTTTCGCTTATTTTCCTGCTGGTAAATACTGTAGGTATATATACTGCAGTGGTGATCGGAAAAGAGCCTTTCTTTCTCTCTCTCATTTTACCACACTTTTAATTTACATATTTACTCGTTACATAACTTGTTTACTTCAACAGATTCCTTCGTTTAACACCAATACCATTTCTGCTTATTGCAATACCAACCTAAGCCTTCTTACTTTCTCTCTCCTTCCCTTTCCTTCCTTCTCTTCATTCCATCTCCTTCCTCTCACAACTTTTTGTTTCCTCCACCTCACTACTCTCTCTCTCTCTCTCTCTCCCTTTAATTTTTATCCCCTCCTCTTCTCTCCTCTATTTACTCCGTTTTCTCTCCTCTCTCTCCTTCCTCTTCCCTCCTCCTCGTCCTGCATCACAAACCTCTACCCCTCCATTCACTCCCAGGTTCATGCCCATTAACACCACAATATATCCACAGTTAACGCTGGTAATACCGAAGACAACAGCAACACCCAATTACCACACTGACTCATAATTACCACACTGACTCACAGTTACCATACTGACTCAATTACCACAGTGACTCACAATTACCACAGTGACTCACAATTACCACACTGACTCACAATTACCACACTGACTCACAATTACCACACTGACTCACAGTTACCACACTGACTCACAATTACAACACTGACCCACAATTACCACAGTGACTCAGTCACCACAGTGACTCACAATTACCACAGTGACTCACAATTACCACAGTGACTCACAGTTACCACAGTGACTCACAATTACCACAGTGACTCACAATTACCACAGTGACTCACAATTACCACACTGACTCACAATTACCACACTGACTCACAATTACCACACTGATTCGCAATTACCACACTGATTCGCAATTACCACACTGACTCACAATTACCACACTGACTCACAGTTATCACACTGACTCACAATCACCACACTGACTCACAAACACACATTGACACAATCTCTACACAGGATCACAATTACCGGATTGACTCACAATCACCACACTGACTCAATCATCACACTGACTCACAGTCACCACACTTATCCACAATCACCACACTGACTCACAAACACCACACTGACACAATCATTACACTGGATCACAGTCACCACACTGAATAACAATCACCACTTTGAGTCTCAGTCACCACACAGACTCACAATCATCGCACTGATTCACAGTCACCAAACTGACTCACAGTCACAAGTCTGCCTTACAGTCACCACTTCGCCTCGCAGCCACCAGTCTGGCTAACAGTCACTAGTTCGGCCTATAATCATATTCACAGAAGGCAATGTAACTCAGAGTCACCAGTCTGCTTTAATCATCACTCCGTCTCTTAGTCACCAGTACGGCCAACAATCACTAGTTTATCTTAATATCACAGTAACAGAAGGCGATCTAACTCACAGTCACCAATCTGCCTCACATTCATGGGAGCTGAAGAGGGATGCAAAACTAATCTGTTGATGCAAACTTCAGTATGTGAGGGATTCTGCAACAACACTTGAATGCCAATGTATTTCCAGGAAGGCATAAACAAGCTTGAAATAATCCTCAATATCACAACTGTTGAGATAGTAGAAATCTAAAAAAAGAAAAAAAAAAGAAAAAAGAAAAAAAACTATCTCACAAAGCTAAAACGTTCACAGTGGTTCACGAGAGATATTTTTACATGCTACTGAAGAGGAAACTAAAACATTCATAGCTATTTAAGGCACCTAAAACAGAACTATTTAATAGGAAGCTAAAACAAACATAGCTACTAGATACAGACTACAACCACCACACAAATTACGAGAGTTACTTATAAACAAGACAGCTAATCAATCCTCCAATAACGAGACAGAGGCAAAAGAACATAATAGAGAGATATATCCTTTTAAAGAAAAATATGCACAAGTAACCACTCAGCTAAACGCTCTCTCTCTCTCTCTCTCTCTCTCTCTCTCTCTCTCTCTCTCTCTCTCTCTCTCTCTCTCTCTCTCTCTCTCTCTCTCTCTCTCTCTCACGAATTAGGTCAGCCAGTCATTATGCCATCTCTCCCTCATACAAAATATGCCAACACTTCAAGAAGGAACTGTGGTCTGCCTCAGCACTTTATTAATATAACAACTCTTTTCACTCACAATATGTAAATTACTTATGAATATTACACAGCTTGTGTCAGTTTGTGCCTTTAGGCTTTACCAATGACTGACGAAATAAGAGTGAGAGAGAGAGAGAGAGAGAGAGAGAGAGAGAGAGAGAGAGAGAGAGAGAGAGAGAGAGAGAGAGAGAGATACAATAACCTGACGACTGAGGTAAGTAAGACAGCAGGTTCGGTAAGAATATAAGTAATGTTGTCTGCTGGAGTCATATGTCAATATTTAGGTGCAGCGAGAGTTATTGCCGTTATCTCTCACACCACCTCAATTTCTTATGAGTGAATATAATTTGGATCAAACATATGAGCTTATTTTTATTACTGTCCTTTATATTTTGTTTACTTTTAACTGAGAAGAAAATTACCTCCTCTCTCTCTCTCTTTCTCTCTCTCTCTCTCTCTCCATGTTCCCGCACACAAAGCCTCCCCCTCACATGCCACCAACCAGCCTGATATTTAACAATTTCCTCCTCTCCACTAATTTCCATAAGAAAATACAAACGCGCACAAGGACATGAGAGAAGCAGACAGAATTAACAGACGTTATGAAAATACTGTTTCCTTGATTACGGTAGGTATGAGAACAAACATATAATGATTCAGTTCAGTTACAGATCATTGTATGAGAGAGAGAGAGAGAGAGAGAGAGAGAGAGACTTTTGACGGCAGAACACCACTGAAGAGGCAGGGCGAGACTGACCCCACACCCAACACACACACATATGTAGACACAAGTCACATATGATGTATAACCACCGTATAAACTGTATTATATTAATTGTGCCATAACAGAGTTACTACTGTGACTTCATATAGTAAGGTTGTTCTATACCACAGCTACAGGATATGATTTGGTAAGTTTGTAAACAACAGACCGTTACCACACCACTTTACTGTACCACTGTGGCTTTACTATACCACTGTGCCTTGACAGTGATACTACTGTGATATACATCATATAGTAAGGTTGTTCTATACCACAGCTACAGCAAATGATTTGGTAAGTTTGTAAACAACAGACCTTTTCCATACCACTTTACTGTACCACTGTGGCTTTACTATACCACTGTGCCTTGACAGTGATACTACTGTGACATACATCATATAGTAAGGCTGTTCTATACCACAGCTACAGCAAATGATTTCCCAAGTTTGTGAATAAGTTTTCCTTTATTATACCACTGAGCTAGTACCGTATTCACATTGCCTTGGAGTACTGACATTTTTCTGACTGTCAGGACTAATGCAACGAAACTACTCGTTTACTCTCCAAGCATTTAATTACACAAGATGGATTGCTGGGTACATAAAAAAATGCCTTGTGGTTGAATATCAACTATTTAACATTCGTAGTATTGTTGGTAGGTTGAGGACTGTGCTGTTACTCTGTCAAAGAGTTCCTAGAAGACCCGTTCACGGTGTGAACACCTAAGACTGTGACAGGATATTTCGGTACGACACAGGCCAAATGAATTTCGATGCAACACGGGCTAAATGTAGGTACTATAAGATTATTCGTAACACCAAAAGTGGAATGTTTTACGTGATCTAGAAACGAATTTTCACTTTTTATGAAACCTTCATTTGCGGTCAAATGCTAGCCACAAAATACAGTACATTTATTTTAACTTTTGCCATCGTCACTGATAATTAGTCTTGTGGCGTCTATAACTTAAGTCTTAAGTCTTTCCATTTGTATCAAGGGTTTGATTCTCCATTAAAGCTGCTGCAAGGCATAAGGTGACACAGACGCCTGAAGTCTGGTATTATGTTGGTGGAGGAAAATGATGAATTTCTTCAATTTCCTCCACCAACGTAATACCCGACTTCAGGCGTCTGAATGCTGGATTGTTTTTTAACTTAGAAGGAGTAAACAGCGAAATCCCGGAACTTTTTTCTTTGAGCCTGCTAAAGCTGCGATGATATGCCCCCTATTGCCAGAGAATTACTGATCTCGTTTTCTAGGGATGGTGGGTGATACACATTCGAGGACGAATGCTCCAGCTTTTACATCATTGATTATTTTCCTTCCTATCATTCCGGTCCTCAAGCATACTCGCTATATTCTATTTTCCTTCCATTGTCAGAATATCTATCTATCTATCTATCTATCTATATATATATATATATATATATATATATATATATATATTATTGTGTGTTTAAGGAAGAGAGAGAGAGAGAGGGGGGGGCGGGATGGGGGCGGAATATGTGTAAATAAAATAGAGAGGAAGAAAAAGAAATGTTAATGTGAGGAAAAGGTCTGTCAGAATCAGTTAATTTATGAGTAGGCAAGACTGATGAACAAACAGTGAAGCTCGGAAGATGGAAGGTTGTGAGAAACAAAAAAGACTGAAAAACAGACGACAGAAATTCCATGTATATATTTGCCAAATGGCCAAGGTGTTTAAGGATATACCTTGTTGGAAATATTAAAACGACACACAGACCAGGAAAAGAATCAAGGAGGGAGAAAGGTGTTAAGAAAAGGGTTGAAAGAAAGTGAGATTTACAAAGGATTTAAAAGAACAGGGGGGGGGGAGGAAGAGAAAGCTTGACCATGAGCGCTGGATTAAATAATACTTTAATTAGATTCACTTGCTGCTTAACTCCCTCTCAACCCTCACAAGAACCAGTAATGCAGAACTGATGGCAATAATAAGGACCAAAACAATACATCAAAGGAAAGGGGCTGGCCAGTAATTATGTTATCATAACCACTTGAAGGGAACACAGACAACACCATCGGTAAGAGATATACCAACAAAGGCTTATACAGCGTAATAGGAAGATGAAAAGTAAGATATCTAAGGAATATTCTCTCTCTCTCTCTCTCTCTCTCTCTCAATCAGATACAATCCAGCATTTCATTTCAGACTCAAGACTCCCCCGTCCCCCACTTCACCCCTCCTCAATGACTCTCTGGAGGACTGCTACCACAAGCTATCATGGACACAGCAGCACCGGAAGGGGATACAGGGACAAGGGGAAGGAGGAACAGAAGAAATGAGAAGTGAGAGGGGAATGGAAAGGTGATGAGAAGGGGTGATAATTGAGGAACGAGGATAGAGGAGAGAAGATAGAAAAATGAAAGGTAGTTGAGTTGACGAAACGGGAAAAGCTAATAATGAAGAGTGGAGTGAGAAAGGAAGGGACGGGGGGGGGGGAGGCAAATGCAGGAAAACGATGGAATGAGAATAGGGAAGGAAAAATGGAAAGAGGCAGGGAAAAGAAGTAAGGCAAGAAGGAAATTGCAGAGGGATAGTATGATGCAGGGAATCTCTCAAGTGACAACAACCAGCAGCATTACACTAACTTAAGGCGGAGTACTGAGCCACCAAACGATATCACATCAGTTATATCAAATATTATCAAGTGGGGTCGCACGCTTGCCAAATGTGGTTTAGTCTGGGATAGTGTGTAAGAAACGGAATCTAAAGGCGAATGTAGGGAAGAGAAAAGTTATGGTCGTCGAGAGAAATGAAGTCAGTGAATATACGGTGAGGCTGGATGAGAAGGAAAATGTGAGTGCGTTTAAATACTTGGGTAGTGTGATGAATAAGGATGGAAGTTTCGAGGGTGAAGTGCTTGAAAGAGTACAACAAGGAATAAAGGTTGCTGGTTCCTTGAAAGCAGTGATAAGAAACAGGGAAGTGAGCATGGAAGTGAAAAAGTTACTGCATGATAGTACTGTGATACCAACTCTAACGTATGGAAGTGAAGCTTGGACCGTGTTGGAGGGACAATACTGTAGTCAAGAGTGAGAGCCATGGAAATGAGTTATTTGAGAGGAGCATGTGGAGTCACATGGAGACAGACTGACAAATGAGGAAGTGAAGGAGCGTTGTGGTGTGGATGTGGATGTGATAGGAAGCGGTAGGGGAAACACACTGAGGTGGTTTGGCCATGTGGAGAGGATGAAGAGCCATAGAATGATGAGGAGAGTGTAGGTGAGTGAGGTGGTGGGGGGAGGAGGGAGGGGGAGGCCAAGGATGAGATGAAGGGATTGAATGGAGAGGTATAAGAGAGAGAGGGATGTGAGCTGGAAGCACGGCAGTGAAATGGCCGAGGACAGGGCGACATGGAGGCTATTTGTTTGTGGCCACCCCATACGGGATTGAGGCGTCTGGCAGTAGACAGTAGAGAAGAATTAAATAGAACAGATGGAAAAGCCATGAGGAGAATGTAGAAGGGAATGTAGTTCTGGGAGATGTAACAGGTGCAAAAGTGAAGAGAAGAGAGAGAGAGAGAGAGAGAGAGAGAGAGAAAATGCGAAGCTGGTTTTCTCTAAGTATGCAAATTTTGTTTCCAGGTATTATGTTTGAAATTTTGTAAGGTACAGAGAGAGAGAGAGAGAGAGAGAGAGAGAGAGAGAGAGAGAGAGAGAGAGAGAGAGAGAGAAACTTTACTTTGATGAAACAAAGCTAGTTTCCCTAATTAAGCACTTTTTTCTTTCGGGACATTGTTGAAGAGCTATTATAAAACACACACACACACACACACACACACACACACACACAGGTCAACGTGGACGTGTAATGACGTCACCACATCCAAGCGTAACGTGGTGTTGCCATAAAAACCAGCAGCGTGACAGCTGCCTGTACTGTACACACAATGGACAAAACCACGTGTGTGTGTGTGTGTGTGTGTGTGTGTGTGTGTGCGTGTGTGTGCTAATTACCGTAATACGTCCACTACGTGTCATTAGGGTATGTGAGGGTGGCATTGAAGGAGTGCCGGGCTGTGACAAGATGAGGTGGGAGCTGATGACATTGCAAGAAAATTGAAGTTAAGTGACGAGGGGGAGAGGCTACGGAAGGAAGAGGTAATGAAGTGAGCTGCCAAGAACATGGTAGTGTGGTGATGACGATGTTGAGTGACAAGAAGTGAAATGATCAGAGAAATGTTAATAACTTGAACATAGAAGTAATTATGACAAGAGCGATAGGATACTGTGGCTGAAAGGAAAAGTGAATACCGGGATGATGTTAAAATGACAAGGTGTTGTAAACACCTCTAGTAGTTAAAAGTGAAGTAACTACTTACACCTCTAGTAATTAAAAATGAGTTTACATGAAGTGAGATGCAGAGACGCTGGTAACGTGTCCTGTTCATTACACTCATTGCCCGGGAGGTGTGTCATTGCCCTCGCAGTCAAAATATTATTACAGAACTTCACCAGAAGTCCCGGTTAATGTGTGTGTGTGTGTGTGTGTATGTGTATGTGTGTGTGTGTGTGTGTGTGTCTGTGTGTGTGTGTGTGTGTGTGTGTGTGTGTGTGAAATACTTCGTATCATTTGGAGCGATACGTGTTCTGGGTATT
This sequence comes from Coenobita brevimanus, assembly GCF_032717465.1. Lineage (NCBI taxonomy): Eukaryota > Metazoa > Arthropoda > Malacostraca > Decapoda > Coenobitidae > Coenobita > Coenobita brevimanus. Next base: position 14,380,325 of record NC_136970.1, on the reverse strand, counting down.
TAGTTTGGGTTAGTTTGTTTTTTCCGATATGTATTTATTTATTTATTATTATTGTTATTATTATTATTATTATTATTATTATTATTATTAATAACATCATTATTATAATTATTATTTCATCGTAATTTTCGTGGACTTTTTATCTTTTCATGTATCCCCTAAAGTGTAACTTCAAGGACACCCAGTTCAGAGTTAATGTTTCAGGCAATAATGCGGGAGAATGGCGCCTGGCTGGTTGTGTTACGCCACTCTGGTGGGCACGAACTGAATGACAATGACATTTTTAAATCTGATATTTTGTTTTTATTTTGTTATTAGCAGGTAAATTGTTCTGAATGTTTTGTCTGATTTTGTTGGTCAGTGGAAACATTTTCGTTGGTTTGTGGAAAATGCATTGTTGTTTTTTGCTCCTGTTTTCGTAACTACAGCATACTGGCCACTCTAAGTTGCCTAACTTGCCTGTTTTTTTTTTTTTTTTTTTTTTTAGATGTCACTTCGATACGGAATTCTGCTAGTTTCATTAGCTATCTTCTTGGTAACTCTTACAGTATCTACTAGCGTGTCTACATAGCTGTTTTATATACCTGTTAATATTTAAGAAAAATATCTTTTAGGTTAACTGCTTTAAAAATTTACTTCGATATAGACTTTGTTCTTTTTTAACGGGTGTTTGTTTATCTATGTATAGCTAGACCCGTCAATCCCGTAAAAGGTGACCAGAGAAAAATCGCCTCCATGTCGCCCTGCACCCTGCCATTTCGCTGCACTCTCTCCAGCTCACATCCACCTCCGATATACCTCTCAAGTACCTAGCGGGTACTACCTGGGGTGCCGACAGAAAATCTTTATTAATGGTGTATAAGTCCCTTATTCGATCGAAGCTAGACTATGGCGCACAGGTGTATGGCTCGGCATCCGATGCCATGCTGAAAGGATTGGATGTGCTACAGAATAAATGTTTGCGAATGTGTCTTGGAGCCGTCCGGTGTACCCGTGTGGCTCGTATGGAAGTGGAGGCGAATGTGCCTCCCCTCCGTATTTGTCATGACCACCTGGCCTTGTCCTACAGCATAATGACGTTTAGGAAAAGTAATATCGGCAATGTGGCCTGTACCTCCCAGCGTCAATACCACCACCTTCTGCTGGGGGGGGTGTCGGCCACTTGCCGTTCGCCTCCACTTACTGACTCAGGAACTTGGTGTGGACCCCAGTGACTGTGACAAGTTGGTGTTTAACCCGCCCTGTCCAGTCAACGTATGGGTACGTTGTAACGGTTTGCATTTGCCAGTCCCGGCGACGTACCGGTACGTCGTGCAATTGCAAGGTCCCTAATTTGCACAATTTTCAATTTTCGCACGTCATTTTTCGTATGTATACACGGGACACCTTCCTCTATTCCTCTACAAGATGCCAAGCAGGGACAATGCCTTACACTGCATAACCTCCCCCCTCCCCCCCTCACGCCATTGTCTTGGCAAAGGACCTGTTACCAGTGACCTGGCTAGTAAAGATATTCAGGGCCAAAGTGATTCCCCAATTAATGACAATGTGGAGGACAATGTTTACATACCATTAGAAGAAGAAACAGCCAGAAATAATGATCAGTTAATGTGGCAAAAAAAGGTCAGGTATGGTGATTAGTTAGTGAGTGAAACAATGCTTATAATGCCTTTATTACTGTTTGAAAACCAATATACTCTCATACTACATATACATTCGTACCAAGTAAATAAATAAATACCGTTTATGAGTGGATAAAATAGTTACCCTCCCATAGAACTCGTTTTCTTTCATGCCAGCATGTTAGAAAACCTAGTCAGGTAAGGAGGAACTCCTACCTGGATTGGGTACTTTAAACTTCAGGTGAACGATTTCTCTATGAATTTTCGATGTTTCTCACCAAAAGCGAAGGTTTTAGCCAAAAAATTTTTTTTTCGAAAATACCTCGGGACTGGGGGATGTCGGAGGTGCGGAAAACCTCGGGACGTGACGAATTAAAAAGATAGCGCCTTGGGAGCCACCCGGCTTTACAGTGGATGTCTCATGGCTCCCAGCACCAAAGGCCAAGGCGCCGGAGGCGGAGGTCCACCACTTGTTTCGTAACATCATTGTTCGTCACTTGGGGTCCCATCAATTGTACACCGATGGCTCCAAGTCGAGTGAATGTGTGGGTGCAAGTGTGTGGTCGACTGAATGTGCACTTAGGTATCGGTTACCAAGTCATACATCTGTGTTTACTTCCGAATTTTTTGCTATTGACAAAGCCATAGACTATGCGCTCAATTCTCAGCATGACTCATTTGTCATATTTTCAGATTCAAAATCAGCCCTTCAGGCAATTGCATCTTGTACTACGGACTCTCACGAGATCCAAGGCCGCATCGTTAATAAGTTGCATTCATGCAACAAGTCATTCACGCTGATTAGGGTGCCTGGTCATTGTCGTATCTACGGCAATGAGCAGGCTGACTTACTTGCAAAGTCGGCTGTAGAGCTCGAGGAGACTTGGGACGTTCCTCGTGATCTACGGTCGAGTCTCTCTCTCGGAAAGAAATCAATAAATCTTCTGTGGCAAGGTCAGTGGACTAGACTAAATATTCCGACCTGTAAGCCGTACCTGGTCTACTGGGACACCGCCAACCACCCCAGTCGCCTGGAAGAAAAAGTGTTGGCATGGTTACGGCTCAATCCCACCATTTTAACACATATGAAACCTTATATGTGGAGGTGTAGGAGGACTACTGGGCCTTGGGATAGGCTACTGCCCCTGAGATATAGGCCCTGAAGCCTTTGCCCAGAGTCGGACACATAAAAAAAAAAAATATATATGGAAAGACGCTTCCCACCGCACTGTGACATCTGTGATGCGGTGTTATCTATCAGTCATATCATCCTGCGCTGTCGGCGATTTATTCGTGAACGTGCTTCACTTATAAATTACTGCGGCGCAGCAGACGTCCCCTTCACCCTGTCCACTATCCTGGGTGATGGGGACATTGTTATGACTGATAAATTGATGGCTTTCTTGAGAGAGACCGGACTGATCAAAGTGATGTGACTTTTTTACTGTGTGGTTATGGTATTTATCAACGGTAAATATGTATATATTGTAATATTAATTAGGGTTGACAGTTGACATATTTTAAATAGTTCCTCCTCCCACTGATCTATTTCTAATAAAGATGTCCCCTACATTAAGCCAAGTTCCTCGCCTGACAGTCATAAGCTGATGAGTGCAAGTGTGCAATATAGGAAGGTATTGGGCACTTGCAGTCGATGGTGGTCTGCTGGGAGAGGTTCTTCACTTATTGTATAAATTATGTAAAAACATTATACTATCCTGCTTAAGTTATTCTAATTAGGGCCGACAGCTGACGTATATGGAAATGTTCCTGACTCGTTTGGTTCCCTTTCATATATCGATGTCCCCTATATTAGGTTGTGCCTCGACTGACAGTCACCAGGTGATGAGTGCACGTATGTCATGTAGAAAGGCATTACATCTCTGCAGTCGATGGTGCTCTGTTAGTCGAGGTATTTTTATCATTACTTTAAGCCTAGCTATTTGTCTCTGTAGGATTTAGTATAGGTTAGCGATTTGTCTGTTAGGTGATTAGTTTTAGGGTCTTTAGATTAGTTTTTCTTTATAAGGTATAAAAAATATAACACCAAGAAAAAATTTAAAAAAATAAAAATACAAAAAAATAAATAAAATTAAAATTATATATATATATATATATATATATATATATATATATGTACGTTTGCATGAAAGTGTGTCTGTATGAATACATGGAAGTGTGTGTGTGTGTGTGTGTGTGTATGTATATATATATGTATATATGTTTAAATGTATATACATATACATGTCCGGCCTTAATAACCAGGGGCTTCGGCCCCAATGGTTGATAGGCCAGGAAAAAAAAAAAAAAAAAAAAAAAAACCGTCAGCAGTGGGGTGGGACTGAATCTTATTCAGTCCCAAGTAACGTTTTGGCGACGGCCATAGTTACCCCCTCAAGGGCAGGAGGCCCTTCAGTGCGCCACGATATGTCCATACCCTCCGCCACGTCTAGGGCAAGAGGCCCTTCGGTGTGCCACGAGGTGTCAGTACCCTCCGCCACAGCTAGGGCAGGAGGCCCTTCAGTGTGACACGAGGTTCCAGCAACCTCCGCCACGTCTAGGGCAAGAGGCCCTACAGTGTGCCACGAGGTGTCAGTGCACTCCGCCACATCTAGGGCAGGAGGCCCTACAGTGCGCCACGAGGGGTCAATACCCTCCGCCACATCCAGGGCAGGAGGCCCTACAGTGCGCCACGAGGGGTCAATACCCTCCACCACTCCAAGGGCAGGAGGCCCTTTAGTGTGCCACGAGGTTCCAGTACCCTCCGCCACTCCAAGGGCAGGAGGCCCTTCAGTGTGCCACGAGGTTCCAGTACCCTCCGCCACTCCAAGGGCAGGAGGCCCTAGTAGAAAGCGAAAAGTGAGTCCCAGGGTAAAGAGACCTGAAGCCATGGCTGTGACAGACCCAGGAGAGAGAGTCGCCTCTGTGTTTCCCTTCTTGTATGTAGGAGAGGACACGGTCTCCGTGTACACTCCACCTATCGCGTTCCCCTGCGGGAACTGCTCGACACCACCCGGTAGAGTTGCCCCGGAGGTGTCACCAGAGTGGAGGCAAAGTCCGAGACCGGACCTGCCTCCCACTCCTGGGAGATCTCTGTCTTCCGCAGGCACCAGCAGGAGACGAGGCAGCAGCCCAACCCTGACGGCACGTCCCCTGGCAGACAATCGCAGCCCCATGACCCCCAGGCGAGCCCAGCAGACTACAGGCGAGGGTAACCCTGACCCCCTCACCCCGTGGAGCCGCCGACGCCAGACCCGCCTCCTCCAGCTGTTTGGCCCCAGCCCTGAGGGCCACCTCTCAGGTCGAGACCCCCAGACAGGCGGGCCTCCCTGCACCCCACCGACGAGACCCTGAGGTAAGGGTCTCCCTTCAGGTCGAGGCCCCCAGGTAGGAGGGCCTCCCTGTGACTCACCGACAACCCGGACCCAGGCAGTGACTTCCCTGCGGGTAGTGTGTTGCCCGTTACAGGTAGAGTCCCCCTGAGGTCCTCCCCCTCGAACAGTGACAGAGTGAATTAACCTAGGAAACAAGGGTAAATCAGTGACGCCCCTTAGACCTAAATAAACCCGAAGAGGAGGAACAGTGAACAGTGACAGAGTGTGATCCATATAAAACCAGTGGCTAATGTTATTTAACCCGACAGACTCACATGTCCAATAAAGTGGAAATATTTAATAATAATAAATAGAGTAATATCACCCGCTCAGAATAAAGGAACTTCCCGTAATTGTGAATGACGATCAGGGTGTCCGGGAGAACCAAAAAACCGTGTAGAGTGTCGCCGCAACTAGTTAACTGAGCCGAGTGTCGTGATCCGCACCCTGACTTCATTATAGTAATATTCCTCCCCCAGACTCTTAACCTTGTGTATTCCCCTTGTTATTGTGAGTATATATATTTTGGGTTTAAATGAAAGACAGTCATCTACACCTACGTAACTAAAGACATTGGTATACATGCATCATATCGTGTGTTGAGTACAACTGTATCTTGTGCTATCAAAGCCTAACTCTGTGTCCCTGTATCCTGTATCTCAAATATGACTCTATATCATATTGTAACTGTTTTAGAATTAAGGCAATAGATGTTTTAAGGTATACTGCCTAGTTTTTATGTCCTGTTCCTTTGTTGGTGCTTTACTTCCGGTCCGGAACGAGGACCCCGCTCAGTCGTTAGTGTTTTTAGGACGCGGAGTCGACCTAAAAACACTCACCATAACACTGGTGGCAAGCGGTGGTTCTGGATCCGAGTAAAAGCACGGAGGAACAAAAAAGGAAACTTGCACAATGGCAGCCAAGCCGCACATTCAATTTCCGTAATTCAACCCTACCAATGTGACATTGATGTATATTTAGATATGATTAAACCCCTCTTAGACATAGGATTTGACTCGGACAAGGAAAAAATTGCGGTCACATTACCTAACCTGGGTAAAATAATCGCCACTGTCATTCCGAAAATCGTCCCGAGACTGAAATGGCATCAATTCAAACAAATTGTGAAACAGGCAGTGACGCCATCTCTGGGCACAGTGGTAGCCTTATAGCAACTAGACGCCCTCACATACGACGGAAGCTTCGATGACACCTTCATCCAGGCTAGGCAGCTCGTCACCGCTGCGTACCCGGGCACAGACGCAAAAACCCGGGAACAACTCACATCCCACAAACTCCTCAGGACCCTCCCCGGTTTCATAAAAGACCACTTCACAATACATGAACCGACGGGAGACCTGGATAAAGAAATCAACCTAATAAGGCGCCTTGTAGCCTTCCACTCCTCCCCCAAATGCATCGGCGACATCAAGCAATTCCCCACGGATCTCATCCCTGTAAATCCTTGGGAATTTTCTCCTTGCTGCCCTGAGTGCCCAATCCACGACATTCGTGAACAGCTGAAAGCTGCCCAGCACAGCAGAGCAACACAAGAGCGCCTACAGGCCTCCCCACCATGCGCCGATTGGCCCAAGTCTCAAAGCAGGAAAGCGGGACAAGGAAAGCACAGAAGGCGCGCCCCCACTGCCCCCGCGTCCCGCTGTAATGACGGGGGCCACCTCACATCTCCCCCACTCTACGACAGGTGGAAACATCATCTTTCCTTTTCCTCTCCTCTCACTGTCTCTTCTATTTTCCCCTCCCCTATTCCTAACCTTCCCACCTCACACACCACTTTCTCCACTACTACCGCCGACCCCCTGCCTATTTCTCCCCAACACAAAGCCTGCCTCCCCCTTCACAGACCTCCTAGAACCCTTACCTCATCTTCCCCTAACCTACTTCCCAAAACCACCTCCTCCCGTCTACTCCCTCCCACCTACCACCCCTCACCACCCACCACCATCACTTCCCCGCCACTCATTTTCTCCGCCAACACAGCCAACTCATTCGCCTTCCCTATCACACCATCCTCCTCCTCACTCTCACCTGCCTCTCTTTCCTCGCTCACCTCCCCCACCCCACCCTCAACTTCACCTCTGCCTGCATCTCCTCTGGCTACCCCACCTCCTCCAACCCACCACTCCCAATCACCGCCCGCTACGCCCACCACCAACACCGCACCACACCACCCATCACCAACTCCCACCTTCACCGCCGCAGAAACAACCACCACCACCGTACCACCACAACTCCCACCACACCCCACCCGCACCCCACCACGCACCGCCCCACGCAACACATCACCCACCAACTCCCCACGTGCCCAACCACCATCACCGCCGACGCCCACCCTCACCCCACGACCACCAGATCACGACGCATCTTCTGCTCACCATCTACATACACCCCCACACCTCCATCTCCCCTCCATCCTGCTCCCCATTCCCCAACACATGCCACCCACACCCCAAACATCACCCCGATTACCCTCCCCCTTCATCAGGCATCGTGGAAACTTCCAGCGATGAAAATTGAGAGCGTGCTATGGCGCCTCCACGACTGCCCACCCATCAGGATCCGGGGGACACCCCACCTTCTCCGCCTCCTACGCCAGACAGACCATCCATCCTCCATCCGTCTCTCTCTCAACCCCCATCGGGAGCCGAAGAACATATCCCACCACTGGGCAAACCTCCTACAACACCTCACCCTGGCCCATAAGACGTCCACCTCCACCACCTACCACCTGCAGTCACGAGGTCGTGACTTTTTTGATGAAGACTGTGGTGAAATGCCCGCCGCCGGACCACCCACCCCGCCACCCCCCACCCCACCACCGGGCCACCACCACACCACCACCCTAGGAAGACACAACGGGGGGGCTAATGACCCAGGACAAGAGGGTCACCCGCCCACTACTGACTTGCGCCCCTTTTCCCCGCAACTGCCCCGACACCAGGTGAACAAGGATCGGCAACGACCTTGCGGGCGGGACAACCATCGCCAGCAGTGAGGTGGGACTGAATCTTGTTCAGTCCCAAGTAACGTTTTGGCGACGGCCATAGTTACCCCCTCAAGGGCAGGAGGCCCTTTAGTGCGCCACGAGATGTCCATATCCTCCGCCACGTCTAGGGCAAGAGGCCCTTCAGTGTGCCATGAGGTGTCAGTACCCTCCACCACAGCTAGGGCAGGAGGCCCTTCAGTGTGCCACGAGGTTCCAGCACCCTCTGCCACGTCTAGGGCAAGAGGCCCTACAGTGTGCCACGAGGTGTCAGTGCCCTCCACCACATCTAGGGCAAGAGACCCTTTAGTGTGCCACGAGGGGTCAATACCCTCCACCACATCCAGGGCAGGAGGCCCTACAGTGCGCCACAAGGGGTCAATACCCTCCGCCACATCCAGGTCAGGAGGCCCTACAGTGCGCCATGAGGGGTCAATACCCTCTGCCACATCCAGGGCAGGAGGCCCTACAGTGCACCACGAGGGGTCAATACCCTCCGCCACATCCAGGGCAGGAGGCCCTTCAGTGTGCCACGAGGTTCCAGTACCTTCCGCCACTCCAAGGGCAGGAGGCCCTTCAGTATGCCACGAGATTCCAGTACCCTCCGCCACCCCAAGGGCAGGAGGCCCTAGTAGAAAGCGAAAAGTGGGTCCCAGGGTAGAGACCTGGAGCCATGGCTGTGACAGACCCAGGAGAGAGAGTCGCCTCTGTGTTTCCCTTCCTGTATGTAGGAGAGGACACGGTCTACGTGTACACTCCACCTACCGCGTTCCCCTGCGGGAACTGCTCGACACCACCCGGTAGAGTTGCCCCGGAGGTGTCACCAGAGTGGAGGCAAAGTCCGAGACCGGACCTGCCTCCCACTCCTGGGAGATCTCTGTCTTCCACAGGCACCAGCAGGAGACGAGGCCGCAGTCCAACCCTGACGGCACGTCCCCTGGCAGACAATCGCAGCCCCATGACCCCCAGGCGAGCCCAGCAGACTACAGGCGAGGGTAACCCTGACCCCCTCACCCCGTGGAGCCGCTGACGCCAGACCCACCTCCTCCAGCTGTTTGGCCCCAGCCCCGAGGGCCACGCCTCAGGTCGAGACCCCCAGACAGGCGGGCCTCCCTGCACCCCACCGACGAGACCCTGAGGTAAGGGTCTCCCTTCAGGTCGAGGCCCCCAGGTAGGAGGGCCTCCCTGTGACTCACCGACGACCCGGACCCAGGCAGTGACTTCCCTGCGGGTAGTGTGTTGCCCGTTACAGGTAGAGTCCCCCTGAGGTCCTCCCCCTCGAACAGTGACAGAGTGAATTAACCCAGGAAACAAGGGTAAATCAGTGACGCCCCTTAGACCTAAATAAACCCGAAGAGGAGGAACAGTGAACATTGACAGAGTGTGATCCATATAAAACCAATGGCTAATGTTATTTAATCCGACAGACTCACATGTCCAATAAAGTGGAAATATTTAATAATAATAAGTAGAGTAATATCACCCGCCCAGAATAAAGGAACTTCCCGTAATTGTGAATGACGATCAGGGTGTGCGGGAGAACCAAAAAACCGTGTAGAGTGTCGCCGCAACTAGTTAACTGAGCCGAGTGTCGTGATCCGCACCCTGACTTCATTATAGTAATATTCCTCCCCCAGACTCTTAACCTTGTGTATTCCCCTTGTTATTGTGAGTATATATATTTTGGGTTTAAATGAAAGACAGTCATCTACACCTACATAACTAAAGACATTGGTATACATGCATCATATCGTGTGTTGAGTACAACTGTATCTTGTGCTATCAAAGCCTAGCTCTGTGTCCCTGTATCCAGTATCTCAAATATGACTCTATATCATATTGTAACTGTTTTAGAATTAAGGCAATAGATGTTTTAAGGTATACTGCCTAGTTTTTATGTCCTGTTCCTTTGTTGGTGCTTTACTTCCGGTCCGGAACGAGGACCCCGCTCAGTCGTTAGTGTTTTTAGGATGCGGAGTCGACCTAAAAACACTCACCATAACACTGGTGGCAAGCGGTGGTTCTGGATCCGAGTAAAAGCACGGAGGAACAAAAAAGGAAACTTGCACAATGGCAGCCAAACCGCACATTCAATTGCCGAAATTCAACCCGGACCAATGTGACATTAATGTATATTTAGATATGATTAAACCCCTCTTAGACATAGGATTTGACTCGGACAAGGAAAAAATTGCGGTCACATTACCTAACCTGGGTAAAATAATCGCCACTGTCATTCCGAAAATCGTCCCGAGACTGAAATGGGATCAATTCAAACAAATTGTGAAACAGGCAGTGACGCCATCTCTGGGCACAGTTGTAGCCTTATAGCAACTAGACGCACTTACATACGACGGAAGCTTCGATGACACCTTCATCCAGGCTAGGCAGCTCGTCACCGCTGCGTACCCGGGCACAGACGCAAAAACCCGGGAACAACTCACATCCCACAAACTCCTCAGGACCCTCCCCGGTTTCATTAAAGACCACTTCACAATACATGAACCGACGGGAGACCTGGATAAAGAAATCAACCTAATAAGGCGCCTTGTAGCCTTCCACTCCTCCCCCAAACGCATCGGCGACATCAAGCAATTCCCCACGGATCTCATCCCTGTAAATCCTTGGGAATTTTCTCCTTGCTGCCCTGAGTGCCCAATCCACGACATTCGTGAACAGCTGAAAGCTGCCCAGCACAGCAGAGCAACACAAGAGCGCCTACAGGCCTCCCCACCATGCGCCGATTGGCCCAAGCCTCAAAGCAGGAAAGCGGGACAAGGAAAGCACAGAAGGCGCCCCCCCACTGCCCCCGCGTCCCGCTGTAATGACGGGGGCCACCTCACATCTCCCCCACTCTACGACAGGTGGAAACATCATCTTTCCTTTTCCTCTCCTCTCACTGTCTCTTCTATTTTCCCCTCCCCTATTCCTAACCTTCCCACCTCACACACCACTTTCTCCACTACTACCGCCTCCCCCCTGCCTATTTCTCCCCAACACAAAGCCTGCCTCCCCCTTCACAGACCTCCTAGAACCCTTACCTCATCTTCCCCTAACCTACTTCCCAAAACCACCTCCTCCCGTCTACTCCCTCCCACCTACCACCCCTCACCACCCACCACCATCACTTCCCCGCCACTCATTTTCTCCGCCAACACAGCCAACTCATTCGCCTTCCCTATCACACCATCCTCCTCCTCACTCTCACCTGCCTCTCTTTCCTCGCTCACCTCCCCCACCCCACCCTCAACTTCACCTCTGCCTGCATCTCCTCCGGCTACCCCACCTCCTCCAACCCACCACTCCCAATCACCGCCCGCTACGCCCACCACCAACACCGCACCACACCACCCATCACCAACTCCCACCTTCACCGCCGCAGAAACAACCACCACCACCGTACCACCACAACTCCCAACACACCCCACCCGCACCCCACCACGCACCGCCCCACGCAACACATCACCCACCAACTCCCCACGTGCCCAACCACCATCACCGCCGACGCCCACCCTCACCCCACGACCACCAGATCACGACGCATCTTCTGCTCACCATCTACATACACCCCCACACCTCCATCTCCCCCCCATCCTGCTCCCCATTCCCCAACACATGCCACCCACACCCCAAACATCACCCCCATTACCCTCCCCCTTCATCAGGCATCGTGGAAACTTCCAGCGATGAAAATTGAGAGCGTGCTATGGCGCCTCCACGACCGCCCACCCATCAGGATCCGGGGGACATCCCACCTTCTCCGCCTCCTACGCCAGACAGACCATCCATCCTCCATCCGTCTCTCTCTCAACCCCCATCGGGAGCCGAACAACATATCCCACCACTGGGCAAACCTCCTACAACACCTCACCCTGGCCCATAAGAAGTCCACCTCCACCACCTACCACCTGCAGTCACGAGGTCGTGACTTTTTTGATGAAGACTGTGGTAAAATGCCCACTGCCGGACCACCCACCCCGCCACCCCCCACCCCACCACCGGGCCACCACCACACCACCACCCTAGGAAGACACAACGGGGGGGCTAATGACCCAGGGCAAGAGGGTCACCCGCCCACTACTGACTTGCGCCCCTTTTCCCCGCAACTGCCCCGACACCAGGTGAACAAGGATCGGCAACGACCTTGCGGGCGGGACAACCATCGCCAGCAGTGAGGTGGGACTGAATCTTGTTCAGTCCCAAGTAACGTTTTGGCGACGGCCATAGTTACCCCCTCAAGGGCAGGAGGCCCTTTAGTGCGCCACGAGATGTCCATACCCTCCGCCACGTCTAGGGCAAGAGGCCCTTCAGTGTGCCATGAGGTGTCAGTACCCTCCACCACAGCTAGGGAAGGAGGCCCTTCAGTGTGCCACGAGGTTCCAGCACCCTCTGCCACGTCTAGGGCAAGAGGCCCTACAGTGTGCCACGAGGTGTCAGTGCCCTCCACCACATCTAGGGCAAGAGACCCTTTAGTGTGCCACGAGGGGTCAGTACCCTCCACCACATCCAGGGCAGGAGGCCCTACAGTGCGCCACAAGGGGTCAATACCCTCCGCCACATCCAGGTCAGGAGGCCCTACAGTGCGCCATGAGGGGTCAATACCCTCTGCCACATCCAGGGCAGGAGGCCCTACGGTTTTAGAATTAAGGCAATAGATGTGTTAAGGTATACTGCCTAGTTTTTATGTCCTGTTCCTTTGTTGGTGCTTTACTTCCGGTCCGGAAGGAGGACCCCGCTCAGTCGCTAGTGTTTTTAGGGCGAGGAGTCGACCTAAAAACACTTACCATAACATGTTCAAATAAATTTTCCCTGTTTTACTTTTTATCACAATACACAAAACAACCTCCAGAGAATGCCCAAATTTCCCCCTGAAAGAAATTTTTCCCAAATTATGAGTCCACATTCTATAGGTAAACTCCAGATGAAGAGATTCAGAAGCAATTGACATGTAAGTTCCACTGGTAAGTCTGGCTTACATGGATGCTCTGATGAGTGGCAGTGTTCACTCCAAGGGTATTTTAAGTGTCTGGGTAATGTAGTTAACCAACATCAATGTGATTTTGACCACAGTGATTAGGAGACAGGGAACCCTAATTTAGGCACTGTACAGAAACAAAATATTGCAGGCATTAAATTCTTTTACCTACTAGTAAACGTAAAAAAATGGGAGAAATGGAGTTCCCCTGAGCTAAGCCCTGTATTGGACTATATAGCCCCGCTAGGGTTACAGAGGGGAGCTACCCCTCCCGGCACGGCAGCCCGGGCGAGGCTCGAACTTGCAATCCCCCGATCACAAGTCCAGCGCGCTACCACGGTCGAACTTGCAATCCCCCGATCACAAGTCCAGCGCGCTACCACTGTTCTACCGCGCCCCCCCTTGTAAACGTAAAGAAAGCAGAGTACAGTACAAACTAGCACAGTGACACCACACTCCAACTGCACCTTGTCCTGGCCTATCTGCAACATGCCTTCCTCAATGGTCCCTTGTTCACCAAATGGATGATTTTCACAGGCCTGTGTATAAAAAGTAAACTTATTTTGCCATACAGCAGTTCACTTATATGTTGCCTTTTATGCTACAAGTCTCCACTGCTAGTCACCTGAAAATCCGATATGCTAGTTTCTCCCGATTCACAGTACCTGTACCAGTTGTAGCTATGTCAAAAGTTGTGTTATTTTGAGCACACCCCTGATTTACATGGATGAATTGCTGTACATTCGGTGTTAACCAGGGATATCTAGCCTTCTTTCTAATGCCAAATGCCTAACCCACAGTTCATGCAAGATAGCTTAAACAAAATTACTGTCAGGACTATCACATCACCATTCCATCATGCCATTTCATACCACTTCTCATACACTCCTCCAATACCACCAAGACTATCACAATACATCACAATTCCATCATGGCACTTCATACCACTTCCAATACACTCCTCCAATACCTACGGTGACCAGATTTACCGGAGCTAAAAGCGGGACATGTGTGTGTGTATTATATATATATATATATATATATATATATATATATATATATATATATAGCGTTGCACCCCACCGTGAGGCTCCTAATCAAACACTAACGTCTCAAACGAACAATGCGAACATACCGTACGGTACGGTGAGTGGGCCGACCAAAGTTACCGGTTAGTATTACATATATTAACAATTCGGTATTTCATTTGGTTTGGATTAGGCATAATTCTACAAATTCATCATAATTTCATAAAAGGTCATTTTATATCTACTGTAGTAATTTTCTAAAAGCGGGACATTTAAGATAATTTGTTCAAAAAGCGGGAGATTTTTGTCAGTTTAAAAAGCGGGACTCTGGTCACCTTACCCATACCACCAAGATTATCACATCACCATTCCATCATCCCACATTCTCTCAAATATTCCTCCATGGTAACTCTCCACCGCATTCTTGTTTTCCTCTCCTCAGTCTTCCTTTAACTTTACCTTTTTACACTCTTTGTTAACACTTCTTTCCTGATGCATTACATACATCCATACTACTTCAACACATTAGCTACAGTATAGCGCTTATAGGAAAAATAATAATATGCAAGACATGAAGGCAACATCACCTCATGTCTTGGTAACAAGTGTAATAAACTGTTCAGATGCAAAAACTTGGGATAAACTTTACTGGGGAGAAGTTATGGCCTGACTTGCAGTCCCTTTAGGTCAGTATGGGTTCCGTCAGGGACGCTCCACCGGCGATCTTCTCACCTACCTTTCAGACTCCTGGTCATCCTCCTTTGGGGTCTTTGGCGAAAGCTTTGCCATTGCACTTGACATCTCTAAGGCTTTCGATCGAGTCTGGCATAAATCTTTAATTTCCAAACTGCCCTTTTACGGTTTCTATCCTTCTATCTGTGCCTTCATCTCTAGCTTCCTTTCTGGTCGTTCTATAGCCGCTGTTGTAGACGGCCATCGTTCTTCTCCTAGATCTATCAACAGTGGTGTTCCTCAGGGCTCTGTCGTATCACCAACTCTCTTCCTTTTATTCATCAATGACCTTCTAAGCTGTACATCTAACCCTATCCACTCATACGCTGATGAATCCACCCTTCACCTTTCCATTTGGTTCCCGCAACGTCCATCTCAGCAGTTACTTCAACAAACAAGGGATGAGGCTATGGCACACCTAATGTCTGACTTGGCTCATATCTCTAACTGGGGTAAAAATAATCTTGTTGTTTTTAATGCATCAAAGACTCAGTTTTTGCACCTATCAACCCGACAAAATCTTCCACAGGTATACCCACTAATGTTTGATAATATTCAGCTTAATCCTGCATCATCCTTGAACATGCTTGGGGTTTCATTTACTCGGGACTTGTCTTGGAAAGATCATATTACATCTCTTGTAAAATCTGCTTCCAAGAGATTGAGTGTGCTAAGCCGACTCCGTTCCTTCTTTACCCCTGCACAATTGTTGACTCTATACAGGGGTTTTATCCGCCCCTGTGTAGAGTACAACTCTCATGTGTGGGGATGCTCCCCACATACAGCTCTTCTCAATAGGGTGGAGTCAAAGGCTTTTCGCCTCATTAACTCTCCTCCTCTTACTGACTCCCTTCAACCTTTGTCTCTTTGCCGCACTGTTGCATCTTTATCTCTTTTCTATCGCTACTTCAATGGTCACTGCTCCTCTGAACTGTCTGCATGCATTCCTCCACCCCTACGACGGGCGCGTAGCACCCGTCTAGCAGAAAACTCTCATCCCTTTTCAGTCCAACTCTCTAATGCAAGAGTTAACCGTTACTCCCAGTCCTTCATTTAGGCAACAGGTCAACTCTGGAACTGTCTCCCTTTGTCTGTATTTCCTACTTCCTATGATCTCCAGTTTTTCAAACGCAGTGTGTCCAGGCATCTGGAAATGATCGGATCTTGAATTTGGCTCTCTTATATTTTGTTTGTCTCTTGGAAGGAATAGTTTTGCAGGCTCGTTGCCTTTGGTTCCTTCTTCCTCACATTAAAAAAAAAAAAAAAAAAAGGATAGAGAATAAGGGACTGAAGGTGTATCTCCCAAAACAACCTTACAACTGCTGGTATAATTACTCCAATATCATAGCTGCACTAGACTGATTATATATTTCTGAGAAGAAAACATGTCTTAGGTGCCATATCATCTTAGTCCTTCACCAGTGTCTAAGCTAGTGGTATAAATCTGGGGAATCCATCAGCAGCCATTCCCATATATAGTGCCCCTTAAGGCTGCTGAGAGATATGCCTTCATGTGCTGGCACCAATATGGGTTGAACAAATGTCCCTTGACTCCTTTCTTATCCACTGACAGGAGGATGACAGACTGCAAGAGAAAGGCAACTTCAGTCTAGTTCACCACAATCACATTCAGATGAGTCTAGTAGGGCAACAACAACAACAAGTTGTTTGGGCCTGAAGCTCTGTTACTAGTTTACAAGATCTGAGAGTAAACAACTAACTTATTATTTCCAGTAAATTACAAATAATACTATGAAATATTAAATGCAAAGATATTATCCAATGTAAACAATTTCAGTAATTTAGTTTATGCTTGCTTAATTGAATCATCCACATCCTGTCCTGGGCTGCATTCACCTTACCCTAGCAAGCTATCATCACCAATGTTAAATGCACTGCTTGCCTTCTGTTTGGCAATCATGGTTATTCCACTATCAGTCCACATGCCAGCAAAGCGATCATGCTGGGATTTGAAAAAATACCAAGACAAACTTTCGTCACAAATGGAAAATCATTCACCACTGCGAATCTTGGGCGTAGTTACATTCTCTCGGTGATATTTTGTTTCGTCTGTGATAAATTTACCGTAGCATGAAAGCATTATAGGATATTAGCAAAAATGATAAAACAAGGTTATTGTCAACATCAAGTACAGGCTCAAAACTAGTTTCACTATTTTTCAGACATGACTGAAGTTCTGTAGGAGGTAGTCTTGGGTAAACAACAGAGTCCATGATGTTTTTACTTTAATTCAGCAGTCACTGTTAGCCAGCACCATACATGGCATCCAGTATTTTGATTGATTTTGTTTCGTTGGGTCTGGTTAGTACTTGGATGGGTGACCGCCTGGGAACACCAGATGCTGTTGGCATCCCTACGTGTCAAGTGGGGTTGGTGGAGGATTAGTGCCTCTCCCTGTAAAACAATTAACTCTAAGCCATTGGCCACCCCGTCTGGGATACATGGCGTCTGGCAATGAATGAATGATGATTGTTTCCACAGCAGATGGTGTGAAGGGAGTAATCGCTCCTGCTCACCCTGGCCTAACAAGCATCACTTCGCTGATATGCCAGCAAAGCCATCGTGATCAGCGGGGGTGAACAAAGACCTGGTTTGTCATTGTGTACAAACAGTAGGATGGTCAGATCACGATTCTGATCTCTGTTCAGGCTCATACTCGGGACAATGAATCTATTCTATTAATTTAAAAAAAAAAAAAAAAAAAAAATTGTCAAATTTATGATGATCACATCAGATCTACAAAACACTTAGTGTCTAACAACAACCTGTTATCAGAACAGCACTGACATGTACACTCGCACCAAAAAGTATCTGTGCAGAATATGTGTTAAATATTATGACACATGGAACAAAGGTAAGTGGAAATTGCGGTTCTGTCCTCCCACACGCAGGTATCCCAGACGACAGATGAATGCTATTTCAAATACCTCTTGTGTCCTCCATAATGAGTAGGGAATGGCAGTAATTGTTATAATATATACAGGTATTAACGGGCTGTCACTGCCAAGTGATTGAATCATTCCGGATGTCATCGGACCCACAATGCACCGATAGTTTTTGGTGTCAGTGTACATGTTTCGGTCCAACCCAACAACTGCTCTCTCTCTCTCTCCCTCCCTCTCATTTCATGATCCCTGGCGGTCTAGTGGGACTCCAGTTGGATGTGGCCCATCAGTGCTTACACTTGTGGGGTGGTTGGGGTTTCTTACTCACAAAATCCCACTCTGGGAAGAGCAACTGGTCACTCTTGTGCTAATGCTCGAAATAAGTTGCCTAGACCCAGGCCCTTACACTCCTGAAGAGTCAAAAAATGGGTTGGATGATGGATGGACAGATGAATGGATGCCAACCTCACTACACAATACACAAGAAGTCCCACCCAAACACTCTCTGTATGCACCCCACTACTCTTCCAAAGCCATTTACTCTCAATTCATTTATCCTAAGTAGTGAATGACAAGTATCGAGTCTTAGGCGAGGGTGTGGGTGTGTGGATTAAATACTTGCAGAGACAAAGAGTGCACGAATGATTGTACACACTTCATGGCATTAATGGACCAGGTAACACTGTATGGCAGGGAAAACAAGATGACTGTGGACGACAGAACGAGCTATTGTGTTGCATGACTGGAAACCTGTTGAATGGTATAAATATATTTTTTTTTCTAAGATGGTGACAAAGCATAAGTAAAAGTAGGTTGTTGTCTGGATAGGTACAATATTACAATATCAGTGTTGGAATAACTGTTGTCACCATGACTATTCAACATGTGTGTGAAAGAACTTATGAGTGAGGCTAAAACCTGAGTCAGGGAGAGAGGGATGGGACTAAGAGTGAACGGTGAAGGGCACTAAATTATGATGTGTGCAGATGATGCTGTGTTGCTTGCTAAGAGTGAAAAGGAACTCTGAAAATCTGTTCATCAGAGATCTGTGGATTTCTGTTGGCATAGCGCTTTTAAAGCACAGTATTTTTTACTTGTTATGGTCACCCACTGCAACAAGAAAATGTCACCAAACAGCTGCAACAGAATTGTCATAACTATTACTTCTAAACTGATTTTTAAATTGCAAAAAGCAACAGAACCAAAAACAAAATGTCTAAATGTTTTTAAAAAAGACATTTCTGTACAACAGTCCTGAATGTGAAACAAAATGCTGTACTTTGAAGCCTGATTCCTCAGAATTTGCTTTGCAAGATGTTTTCATTATAAGAGTATCTCTGGTCTATCGCGACAAATTATTAAAAACTTGGGTTCCTCTGAAGCCTTTGACATCAGGGAGTAAATAGGTAACAAGTGAGATAAACATACAAATAAATTATTTGTGAGGTCATTTCTGAGAATTTTTACATTTTTTCATATGTTATCTGAACTAATGATGAGGCATACAGACAGCAAGTTTACATACCAGAATGACTTTTGACAACAGTAGAGCAGGTGGCATCCTTGCTTATTGGTTGGTTGAATGACATTATGCTTTACGCTGAGAATGTATTAAATGTCACTTCCTCTACTGTTAGATGACATACGCCGCTGAAAACATAATTTGATAATTTGTCAGTAAATGATCATATAATTATGTATTTAGGTTTAACAGGTGCATGCAAGAAGAAAACATTTAAATTCCAAATATTGTTTACACTAGCTATACTGTATAAGAAATTATGCTGACCACTAAGGGTATTATTTCAGAACAACATCCATCTACTGGACACTGGAATTAATATATTATTTCAGAACAACATCCATCTAATGGACACTGGAATTAATATATTATTTCAGAACAACATCCATCTAATGGACACTGGAATTAATATATTATTTCAGAACAACATCCATCTAATGGACACTGGAATTAATATATTATTTCAGAACAACATCCATCTACTGGACACTGGAATTAATATATTATTTCAGAACAACATCCATCTAATGGACACTGGAATTAATATATTATTTCAGAACAACATCCATCTAATGGACACTGGAATTAATATATTATTTCAGAACAACATCCATCTAATGGACACTGGAATTAATATATTATTTTAGAACAACATCCATCTAATGGACACTGGAATTAATATATTATTTCAGAACATCCATCTAATGGACACTGGAATTAATATATTATTTCAGAATAACATCCATCTAATGGACACTGGAATTAATATTTCAGAATAACATCCATCTAATGGACACTGGAATTAATATATTATTTCAGAATAACATCCATCTAATGGACACTGGAATTAATATATTATTTCAGAATAGCATCCATCTAATGGACACTGGAATTAATATATTATTTCAGAATAGCATCCATCTAATGGACACTGGAATTAATATATTATTTCAGAATAGCATCCATCTAATGGACACTGGAATTAATATGTTACTTGCTATCTATCTACAACCAGACGCATTAGTCCCACACGAGGTGGTCACAAACAAATCACCTCCATGTCGCCCTGTCCCGCTGTCCCCTGCCACTTCAATGCCCTCCCCATAACTTACACCCCCTCTCTCATATACCTCTCCACTCCATCTCATCCTCGGTGTCTTCCAACCTCCCCTCCCCCAATTCACCTCACTCACATACATTCTCCTCGTTAATCACTCACTCTCCATCCTCTCCACATGGCCAAACCACCTCAGTCTATTTATCCTAATGCTTTCTATCACAACCACATCTACACCACAATGCTTCTTCACTTACAAGGTACTCATTTATCGGTCTGTCTTTCCATGTAACTTCACATGCTCCTCTCAAATATGTAACTCACATGTTATCTGAGTTATTGGATATGAATTTCAACTGCTCTCACTCTTGACCTGCGCCCTTTCAACAAGGTCCAAGTTTCGCTTCCAAACGTTAGAGTGGGTATCACAATACCATCACACAGTGACGTATTCCAATGCTCGCTTCCTTATTTCTAATCACTACTTTTAATGAACCAGCAACCTTTCTTTCCTGTTGTACCTTTTCAAGTATTATATGCTCCAAACTTCCATCCTTACTCATCACACTACCCAAATACGTAGATGTACACACATTATCCATTTCCTCACCATCCAGCATCAGTATGCATTCAGTGATTTCATTTCTCTGGAAGACCACAACTTTAATTCAGTACTACACTTCCAGGGGTTCACCTGTCTATTTATGTTTCCTTGATGCAAGTAAGGCTTTTGATAGGGTGAATTACTGGAAGCTTTTCAATAAACTTCTCATAAGGGGAGCACCAGGGCACTTGGTTAAATTGTTACTGTACTGGTATACTACACAGGAATTTGCTGTAAAATCGGGGGGTGCCACCTCACTGCCCTTCAAGTCAACCAATGTATTCGACAGGGAGGGATACTGTCTCCCTACCTATGCAATGTGTACACAGACGATCTCAGTGCTGCCCTTCGTGATACAGGGACTGGATGTTACATACATGATAAGTGCATTAATTCACTGAGCTATGCTGATGATATGGTACTGTTGGCACCTACACTGGATGCACTGCAGGGTCTCATTGGTGTGTGTGAGGTGTATGCTGCCAACCATGATATTATCTATAACACCACTAAGACAGAGTGCATGGTGGTACCACCGACACGCTCTAAGGTGAATTACCAGACATCAGCCAGGCTCAATGGGTGTGCGCTTGAATTTGTGGATAGATTCACATACTTAGGCCATGTCATCAATAAGGAAATGACTGATGATGATGATATAATGAAGCAAAAGGCTAAACTAACAGTCATTGGTAATACACTGCTGAGGAGATTCTCCTTCTGCAGTGTGGAGGTGAAGTTGGAATTATTCAGGAGCCACTGCTACTCACTCTACTGCAATTCGCTGTGGTCGCGGTACAAGGTGGCCTCCCTGAAGAGACTCAGGGTTTGTCACAACGACATCCTTAAGAGGCTTCTGGGGCTGCCAAGATAGAGTAGTTCATCCCAGGCATTCACCGTGCATGGCATGAACAGTCTTGATGTGCTCCGCCGACACTCCGCGTACAGTATTAGGAGTAGGGTGGAGCAATCTGACAACTACATCATCACTTCAATCAGACACAGCTCTGCCTATGTGTGTGGATCTATACCACGTGAATGGATGAAGCGACTGTTTACGTAGCAGGTATAATACTTTGTATATTGCTATACATGTTCCTTTTTTAATCTTTGTATATGCCGTTGAGCGAAATAAAAGTTATGATTATTATTATTATTATTATTATTATTTACTCTCCCCTACATTCACCTTTGGAGTTTAGATTTCGTTTCTTGCAAACTCTCCCAGACTCACGCACCAAACCTTGCTGTTCCCTTTCCTCTTCATTAAACAATACGGTGTCATCTGCAGACAACAGAACAAGAAGTTTCCAAACGCTGCCGTCACTCACTAGGGCCGCTCCAACATCCACTGCCCTACCTTGTATCTGTTTTATAACTCCATCCATATACAGACTGAACAACTATGGAGACATGACACATCAGAGTCAATCCAACATTCAGATAGAAAAATTCACTGAGTTCACTGTCCATATGTACTGCAGCCCTAGCACCCTCGTAACATACAGTACTTCTCACGGAATTCAACGCTTTCCATTTACTCCGTAATTTGTCAATATTTTCCACATTCCTCGTCTATCCACTCTGTCATATGCTTTCTCCAAATCCATGATGGCTGCATACAACTTCATTCCCACCTCTAGAAACCCTTCCACAAAACACCTTAGGATGAATATCTGATCTACACCTCTTCTCTTCCTGAAACCTTCCTGTTCTTCTTCATCTAATTCCTCTCTTATTTCCCTGATTCTGTCAACAAGTATCCTACCATACACTTTTCCTATTGCACCATCAAGACAAATACCCCTATGATTACCACACACTTTTTGTCCTCTTTTCCCATGTACAAGGAAATAACTACTTAGTTAATGAAATTGGGTGCAACTTCTCTTCCATACTCATACATTTGAAATGCTTCTTATACTGAAGTTGGTACTGTAATCAATGATGAGGGAGAGATTCTCGGGCTCCCATCTCTATCCGTAATGAGACCTGCATTAGGCTGGGTTTAATCGTGCTGTTATGCTGGGATACGTCAACTAACATACCATAATGGTTTAATTAATTAATGCATTGTACAAGGTCTTATAAATATAAAAAGAGAAGAACGCGTGGTGGATGAAAACATTATTATGTGCAATGGAAACTAAACTATCTACTGCCAGACGCCTTAATCCCGTAAGGGGTGGCCACAAACAAATCGCCTGCATGTCACCCTGTCCCCCTAGCTCACATCTCCCTCTCTCATACAACTCTCTACCCCATCCCTCCATCTCATCCTCGGCCTCCCCATCCCTCTCCCCCCCTCCACCTCACTCACATCCACTCTTCTCGTTAGTCTCTCGCTCTCAATCCTCTCCACATGGCCAAACCACCTCAATGTATTTCCCCTAACGCTTTCTATCACACCTACATCCACAAATCAACGTTCATTCACTTCCTCATTTGTCAGTCTGCCTCTCCATGTAACTCCACATGCTCCTCTCAAATAGCTAAAACTAAGAAAAATAAAACTAAGTAATTTTCTTTAATAAACTAGGAAAAATATCACAAAGTATTTTCTTAAAAGTTTCCACAGAATGTGAGAGGAAAACACAAAAAGGATGGAGGAATAATAATGACTGTACAAAAGAGTACAAAAACTGAATTAACAAGAAACAAAACAGGAAGCAGTGATTTTATCTGAAATGCATTTTTGTTTTTTTTCATTAAAGTACCTGAGGTACATAAGCCCTATGGCTGGAAAAAATAAGGAAAGAAATCAAAAATAAAGAAAGCAGAAAAAAAAAAAATGCGGCATTGACAGCAACAGCAGACGTCTGTATTCGTGTGGGTTTTCTTGGAACAGCTGCTGGATGAAGGTGGAAAATTAGATTTTGAATGGATGGATAAAAGAACCTAATTTTATTAAATAGTGATCAGAACTGTAGAGGGATCACAACATGGGAGAGAAATTATATATAAAAGAAAGTGTCAGACTGCTTTGTTAATCATATAATATATGAGAGATTTGTAGAGGTGTCAATGGACAAAGAGAAACAAACAAAAGACATATGAGACCACAACTTACTACTGATGGGTTTAGCAGGAAACAAGGAAAAGGAGGTGGAAATGCCACAGGGGGAAACTGTTTACTTTATAAAGGATAAGCAGTCTCTGAATGATTATACTGTACTTGGGTAGTGTGATGGGTAAGGATGGAAGTTTAGAGGATGAAGTGCTTGAATGGATACAACAGGGAAGAAAGGCTGCTGGTTCTTTGAAAGCAGTGATAAGAAACAGGATAGCGAGCACGGAGGTATAAAAAAAAAAAAAAAAAGTCACTGAATGACAGTATAAGGATACCAACTCTAAGATATGGAAGCAAAGCCTGGGCCTTGCTGGAAGGACACAAGTCAAGTGTGAGGGCAGCGGAAATGAGATATTTGAAAGGAGCATACATATGGAGTTACATGGAGAGAGAGACTGATAAATGAGTAAGTGAAGGTGAGTTGTGGTGTGGATGTGAATGTGATTGAAAGCGTTCGGAAAAATACACTGAGGTGGTTTAGCCATGTGGAGAGACTGGAGAGTGAGAGACTAATGAGGAGAGTGTGAATTAGATATAAGGGAGGAGAGGGAAGGGGAGGCCGAGGATGAAATGAAGAGATGGAGTGGAGAGGTATATGAGAGAGGGTGTGTGTGAGCTGGGTGGAGGGCAGTGAAATGGCAGGAGACAGGACGACATGGAGGCCAAGTGGGTTGACTGATGAAGTATTCCTTCCCCCTCCCCCCAGGGCGTTGGCAGCTCTTGGTTGTGCCCTCAGTAGCGAGGTGGCCGGCATGGCACACCCCGCCAGCACCACCAGGACACCTAAGCTCCCCCACCACGACAAGGTGGCTGCCACGGGGGAGTTTTTTTTTTTTTTTTTTTTTTATGAATGAAGTAGACAGTATTTGTAACAGTGGTAGTGATATCAGTTGTAAGCAGCGCCTCTAATAGTGGTAGTGATATCAGTGGTAAGCAGGGCCTGTAATAGTGGTAGTGATATCAGTGGTAAGCAGCGCCTCTAATAGTGGTAGTGATAGCAGTGGTAAGCAGCGCCTCTAATAGTGGTAGTGATAGCAATGATAAGCAGCGCCTCTAATAGTGGTAGTGATAGCAATGATAAGCAGCGCCTCTAATAGTGGTAGTGATAGCAGTGGTAAGCAGCGCCTCTAATAGTGGTAGTGATAGCAGTGGTAAGCAGGGCCTGTAATAGTGGTAGTGATAGCAGTGGTAAGCAGGGCCCGTAATAGTGGTAGTGATAGCAGTGGTAAGCAGCGCCTCTAATAGTGGTAGTGATAGCAGTGGTAAGCAGGGCCTGTAATAGTGGTAGTGATAGCAGTGGTAAGCAGGGCATGTAATAGTGGTAGTGATAGCAGTGGTAAGCAGGGCATGTAATAGTGGTAGTGATAGCAGTGGTAAGCAGGGCCTGTAATAGTGGTAGTGATAGCAGTGGTAAGCAGCGCCTCTAATAGTGGTAGTGATAGCAGTGGTAAGCAGAGCCTGTAATAGTGGTAGTGATAGCAGTGGTAAGCAGCGCCTCTAATAGTGGTAGTGATAGCAGTGGTAAGCAGCGCCTCTAATAGTGGTAGTGATAGCAGTGGTAAGCAGCGCCTGTAATAGTGGTAGTAATAGTAGGGCGCTGCTGGCCTAGCCTGTGCAGACACTCAGTGGGCCACTCCATGACTGCAGTATTTGGATCCACTCATAAACAAGTCACACTGGGTACATATTTTGGGACGATTTCTGAAGTACACTCAGTGAGCACATTTTTTAGATCTCCTGATGAACTCCGTTCGTAGGCTAATTTTATCTGTGTAATTGGACTTCCCTATATAAAGAGGTTCATTGTAGAAATCAATGTACCCTTTGCACTTGGCCCAGATGGCTGCATAAACTTCTTTGAAAGTGATGACAGCATAATACGTCTGCACCGTGTTGATGACGGGTCGTTGGATTAAGATAACTTCACCGAAGTGTTTTTCCATAAATAGTTGAATATCAATATTGTGGGCATCACTGGGTACGCCGTGCACTATAACTTCCCGGTGGTCGCGCCCCAGCGTCTCCATCCACACACATCTTCCCTGCACCACCACCGGCCAGGTATTGAGGGCCAGGGCGGCGGCGCTCAAGTCGGTATACGTAACAAAGCCAAACGTTTTGTCCGGCCTAACCCACACGTCGGTCACTGCGCCAAATTCACCAAGTACGTGTTGCACCAAGCCGGGGTGGCAGTTTCTGGGGAGACCCGTAATTTTAACCCTGGTAGGTTCATTATGAGAGGGTCGTCCCACCCCAAGGTTGTGCACTGTCTCCCGTAACAAAAACAGGCTGTCCTGTGCTGGCCTTGCTGCCTCTGCTGCCACACCAGCCTCCTCGTCCTCTTCCTCTTCGTCATCTTCCTCTTCCTCCTCCTCTTCCTCTTCGTCGTCTTCCTCTTCCTCCTCCTCTTCCTCTTCGTCGTCTTCCTCTTCCTCCTCCTCCTCCTCTTCCTCTTCTTCTTCCTCCTCCCCCTCCTCCTCCTCCCTGATCACTTCTAACGAGGGAACGAATTTTGGTGTCCGTATATCTTTTACGACTCTGGCGGGTTCCTCCTCCTCCTCCTCCTCCTCCTCCTACTCCTCCTCCCCCTCCTCCTCCTCCCTGATTACTTCTAATGAGGGAACGAATTTTGGTGTCCGTATATCCTTTATGACTCTGGCGGGTTCCTCCTCCTCCCCCTCCTCCCTGATTACTTTTAATGAGAGAACGAATTTTGGTGTCCGTATATCCATTACAACCCTGGAGGGTTCCGCCATTATGACCTGGGTGAGTTTCTCTTTCTCCTCCTGGTCTTCCTGTCTAACTAACTCCTTTTCAATGTCCATCTCAGACTCCGTAGCTGCCTCCTTTTCTCTCTCCAACTCCTCGTCTCTTCCTTTTTCCTCTGTCTTTTCCCTGTTCTCGCCTGCCTTCCCCTTTCTTCTAAAAAGTCTACAAAACCATCCTTTTCGCTTTGGGCTTTTATTCTCCTTTTCTTGTTCCTCTTTTTCGTTTTTCTCTTGTTCTTTTCTCTCCTTCTTTTTATTTTTTTCCTTTAACTTTTCCTCATGTTCTTTTTGCTTCTCTTCTTTTTTCGCCTTTTCTTTTGGATCGATTTCTTCATTTATCTTTCCCCGGCGTCCCATCCTTAGGCCCCGGAACAATCGACGACAAATACCCATTGTGATTCAAA
This sequence comes from Coenobita brevimanus, assembly GCF_032717465.1. NCBI lineage: Eukaryota > Metazoa > Arthropoda > Malacostraca > Decapoda > Coenobitidae > Coenobita > Coenobita brevimanus. The sequence continues at coordinate 14,353,259 of NC_136970.1, read as the reverse complement.
ACTCTGAAGAAGGCTATTAAACTGCAATAAGTGTAATAAGTACTAACAGTAAGAATAAAGTAAATAAGAAATACGAGTAATAGGGAATACGAATTTTCGAAAGGAAATACTGAATAATATGCGATAAGAGGATGAATACAAGGGAGCAGAGCACAGCACTAAATACAGTGTATTACAAGTACTGTGGGAATCGTGAGCTGGAAGGAATAAAGACTGAGAGAAGTGGAATCTTATCTCAACCTCTTTGAAGCCATCCTGGAACTGCCGCCTACAGGACTGGTTGCCATCACGTACTTCCCTCACTCTAACACGGCCTAAAACTGCCATCCATCCATCTGCAGGTGTGACTGTATCTGGGGATGAATGCTGCAATATGATGCTAGTCATGAAGAAGTGCTGTGGGTAGAATGTAGGGCCGTAGCACTGTGTTTTTCTGAGACTATGCCTAAATTTGTCATTCTTGTCGATGCAGACGATATCGATATGAAGTGTTAAGATGTAATAGGCAGGATAAGTCGCTCAGTAGCAGGTGTTAGGAAGCCCGTAACGCTACGTAAAGCCTGACATCATCGACCTTATTCTAAAAGGAAATAATTAAGGCTCAAAGTGTCCAATAGTGGGTAGGAATGAAATAATGAGGATCCACATGGTAAGGATCCACATACTAAAGATCCACATAGTAGGGATCCACATACTAAAGATCCACATATTAAAGATCCACATAGTAAGGATCCATATACTAAAGATCCACATACTAAAGATCCACATACTAAAGATCCACATAGTAAGGATCCACATACTAAAGATCCACATATTAAAGATCCACATAGTAAGGATCCATATACTAAAGATCCACATACTAAAGATCCACATACTAAAGATCCACATACTAAAGATCCACATAGTAAGAATCCACATAGTAAGGATCCACATAGTAAGGATCCACATACTAAAGATCCACATAGTAAGGATCCACATACTAAAGATCCACATAGTAAGGATCCACATACTAAAGATCCACATAGTAAGGATCCACATAGTAAGGATCCCCTTCTATTTGCCCTCCCTCCATCCATCCCAGTGTTTCTCCTCCTTCCCTCCCTCCCTCCTACCCCACCTTTACTTCCTCTCACCTTTTCTGCAACACATCCCAAGGGTCGAGGAGACCTTTTTATTTTTGTATTGTCATCATAAAAAAAAAGATTTCCACATCTTCATTATCCTTTCCTGTTTGGATTTTTAATCATACTTTTCTTAAAGACTTTAAAATTGATCACTGGAAACCAAAACACATAGTATCATACGTTTATTTTTACAGTATATATATTTTTTCCTTTTCTGTTTGTGCAATCAACTTAATTACTATTTATGTATAATTTGACTGCACAAGAGTTTAATGGTTTTATCTGTTAAAAGGAAATATCCTGGTTTGTTCTTGTGTTTTAGTTGGTGTTATCATTTTTAGCTATGGAAACACATGTTAATATATTTTTATCATCCTTGGAAACATATTTTTCCCATGCACTGGTTACCGGTATTATTATTAAACATTTTGAGGATAAAGTTCTCTATGCCCTTTTGTCATTCTTCTCTTTTTTATCAGTTATTACTACAGCATTTTGGAAAGAAATCGTGTTGTCCAAGGGACAGAAAACATTCCACGAAAAACCGTTGTATTTGACAGCTGAATATGCTTGGTTGCTGACGGGTCCGTTTATGTGTGTGTGTGTGCGTGTGTGTGTGTGTGTGTGTGTGTGTGTGTGTGTGTGTGTGTGTGTGTGTGTGTGTGTGTGTGTGTGTGTGTGTGTGTGTATAGGGATGTTAGAACGTGTACTGTGTGTGTGTGTGTGTGTGTGTGTGTGTGTGTGTGTGTGTGTGTGTGTGTGTGTGTGTGTGTGTGTGTGTGTGTGTGTGTGTGTGTTGATGAGATGGTGGAAAGTGGAGGGTGTAAGTTGTAGAGAATTATGGTGTTTATATAGAGATCCTATTTGTTTATGAGTCTAAGGAAAACGATGTATTGCAGAGAGAGAGAGAGTCCAAAATTGTAAGCGAATGAAATACTAAGGGTCAGTAAAGATCATTGGTTTAGAACGAAAATTTCTGCCCCTGTCATCGCTGTCCTCCTTCCTTTCACACCAACACACTCTCTGCCTCACACTTTATATGTGGCTCATACATTTTATCATTGGATACAAAAAACCCACTGGCAGACGAAAAAAGATGTATTCCAAACAGTTTCGGCGACAGCTGTCGCCCTCTTCAGTGGATCTACAGACCAAGAGTGGTACATACAAATGCTGAGAAGCTGCTTATATGCAGGGTGAGGACACGTTTTCCCAACCACACCTGATGTGACCTCACCTGACTCTCCCTCTACTCTGTCCACGACCTGAGTGAGGGATTACAAGGGGCGGCAAGACCTTGCCACTAATCCTCTCATCACTGGATCTAAATTATACATTCCTTCACTATGGTTAAAATTATTATATCTCTCTATACATACAGCTTCCACAATCCTACGTTTCTTATAGTTACTACATTTGTACAATATTTGGCTAGAATTCCAGTCGATTCTATGGTCGTTTTCCGAAGAGTGAACGTACACTGCGTTATTTATGTTGCCTATCTTACAAGCATACTTGTGTTCCTTAATGCGAGTGTCCAAATCCCTTCCCGTTTCACCAACATAAACCAAATCACAGTCTATACATGGAATTTTGTATACCCCTGCAGTTTTGTTACTAATTGGTTTATTCTTTACCAGCATTGATCTTAAGGTGGAAGTATATCTAAATGCGATGTTTACATCCAAATCATGACTCACAGACTTCACCAAGGTAAGATTTGACACATACGGAACCGTGATGTATGGCTTATTTTGCCGAGTTTGTGATGTTGGTCTAGGTACAAATAAGGCTTTTCTGGCTTTAAAATACGCTTGCCTTATAAACCAACAGGGATATTTTAGATCTAAAAATATTTTCCATATCTTGGCGTTTTCCGTATCCAGATGTTGGGGACTACTAATTCTGAGTGCTCTAAGGAACATAGAAGAAATCACTGACATTTTAGTGGAACTGTGGTGATATGAATAATAATGTATATACAAATTGCACTGGGTTGGTTTCCTGTATACAGAAAAGCTAAGTGTCCCAAGTTCATCCCTGTGCACAAATACATCTAAAATTGGAAGGGAACCATTATTTTCCCATTCAACTTTAAATTTAATTGAGGGAACCAGTGCATTTAATTTTGTAAGAAACTCGTCAGAGTTAGCGTATACGTCTGGCCAAAATGAAAACACATCATCAACATACCTATAAGAAACGTAGGATTGTGGAAGCTGTATGTATAGAGAGATATAATAATTTTAACCATAGTGAAGGAATGTATAAATTAGATCCAGTGATGAGAGGATTAGTGGCAAGGTCTTGCCGCCCCGTGTAATCGCTCACTCAGGTCGTGGACAGAGTAGAGGCAGAGTCAGGTGAGGTCACATCAGGTGTGGTTGGGAAAACGTGTCCTCACCCTGCATATAAGCAGCTTCTCAGCATTTGTATGTACCACTCTTGGTCTGTAGATCCACTGAAGAGGGCGACAGCTGTCGCCGAAACTGTTTGGAATACATCTTTTTTCGTCTGCCAGTGGGTTTTTTGTATCCAATGATAAAATGTATGAGCCACATATAAAGTGTGAGGCAGAGAGTGTGTTGGTGTGAAAGGAAGGAGGACAGCGATGACAGGGGCAGAAATTTTCGTTCTAAACCAATGATCTTTACTGACCCTTAGTATTTCATTCGCTTACAATTTTCGACTCTCTCTCTCTCTCTCTCTCTCTCTCTCTCTCTCTCTCTCTCTTTCTGCAATACATCGTTAACATTCTGCCTACTTACAGCAAGTCCATGGCCATCTCGATGAATAACCGCCTCCTCTCAGACTCTGACAGTAAGAAGGATTTCCTGAAGCACTTGCAGTACACTGTTCATGAAGTCTTGCACTGAACTTTGTCATTCGCACTCGAAGTCCATTCTCTTCACACTGCACGCTCTTTGTCTTACTTATGCTCCATTGTAACTTAAAAGTGTTGCACTCTGCACTTTAATTCCACTCATAAAACCAATTTCAAAACAAATCACAAGTGTATTTACGTTAAATTTGTCCAAAAATTTTGTCTTTTCACTCAAATTTCTACATTCTTTACAATACTGTATGCACTGTTTTTCTTTCACTGCACAACACTAAATTCCCGTGTGGTCTAGTGGAGAAGTTCTTGTCATTTAATCACTGTCAGAGTCTGAGAGTATCGCTGGCAGGTGACCTAGGGGTGCGTCGCTGGGTCATGGTGATGGCGTACCCACTGCAGACGACTCTGAAGATAAACGCAAACTCACGTCAAGTGGTGACTCCACCGTGGCTGATGTGCTGGGCTGTGGCTCGGAGCATGAGGGCCTGTCTTGGGGAGGCAACAGAGTGGAGCCAGGGCTGGGCACAGCAGGGGTCACGGGCCTGAAAAAGCTGTCAATCGTTGATTGACGCAAGGAATGACGATTCCGACGATTTATGATGCACTACCTGAAAGCATGCACTTCCTCAACACGTCCCAAGGGCCCCATCTCCCTGTCGCAGTCCTGGTGTTCCAGGTAGTCCAGAACGAACTCTAGGTGTTCTAGAGTTCGCTCAGCTTGGGGATGGCTGGAGTTGTGTCATGCTGAGAGGAGTCTGCATCATCGTCGCCGTCCTCGTCGGAATCTTCAAGCTGAGTAGTGACACCTGCAACTGAAGATGCGATCTCGATATCAGACAGGGTCTGATACCTAGGATCGCCCTCGTCGTCATCCAACCACTCACACACTTTGCCCATATCAACATCATCGCCGTGCGCACGTAGACATGCATGGAAGTCATCCACGTCGAAACCTAGGAATTTGTACTCCACATCCGTTCCGAGAACCAGACGAGACCAACCATTTTCTAGAGTCTTTACAGGGATTTCCTTCCATGCACTGGCCCAGTTGTAATAAATGGCAGACTTGATGTTGTAGCGGCGAAGGTTTTCCAAAGTCCACTGGCCTCACGTGTCCCGTCCCTCCCTGCACTCGTCCTCGTCCTCGAGAACAACCATCACCTCGTCCAGGAACTTCCGTTGGTATAAAGGCTTCGTTGCCATGATCACTCCTTGGTCCATTGGTTGGATGAGAGCAGTAGTATTAGGTGTCAGAAACATGCACCTAATGCGGGCATTTCAGCCACCAAGTCCTTGTCACACGGGTGGGCAGGTGCATTGTCGAGGAGAAGGAGGGCCTTTATCTGGTCGCGTGGGATTCCCAGTTTCTCCGTCTGGTAATGTATGACCTCCTTGACAAAATGGCGGTGGAACCAGTCTTTGAAGATCTGGGCTGTGAACCATGCCTTCAAAGAATGGTACCAGACGACAGGAAGGACATCCATCACCCCACGAAGACACCGAGGCTGCTTTGCACGGCCAACAATAATGGGCTTAAGCCGGTGCATGCCATTAGCATTGGCACAACACAAAGCAGATAGCCATTGCTTGGAGAGCTTGCGGCCAGGTACACGCTTCTCCGTCTCCTTGGCTAGAGTGTTCGTTGGCAAAGAGTGATAGAATAAACCAGTATCATCAGTGTTGTAGACTTGACTGAGAATGAGGCCCTCCCCGTCGATCAAGCCCTTCACCTTGTGCCAAAACTCCTCTACTCCATCCTCGTTAGCGTCCAAAGCTTCGCCATGAGACTTACTGTTGGTAAGGCCATGCCGTAACTTAAATGCGAAGAGCCAACCCTCGGATGCCTTGAAGTCTAGGGCGTCGTGAAGCCTTGCGAACTTCTCAGCAGCAGCCTTCAGCTCGGAACCACGTACCATCACACCAGCAGAATGTTGCTGTCGATACCAAATCAAAGTGGAGCGATCGACTTCAGCAAACTTGGGAGTAAACATCATCTTCCTCTCCACGTTGCATTTGCTTTTCGATGAGAAGTCAGCCGTGTACTCCATGAGTTTGTCTCGGGATCTCTTAATATCAAACAAAGTAGATCAGGCCAGGTTAAACTCACGGAGGATACGTGAAGAAGACCATCCCGCATCTACTTTCTCCAATATCTCCCGCTTCTTCTCCAGGGTCAGTACCACTCTCTTCCTCTTCTCAGGCGGTGGGGCCATCATCACACACACGAAGGAGAGGCACGAGAGCAGCAGGAGTGCCTGCGCGCCAAGTTCAATTTACGGGCGAGAATTTTTTTTTTTTTTTAATTTTTTGCGGTTTTCGGACCATTTTGGGAATATTGGATCCCGGGACGATTATGTCTGGTTAGTGGGGATGTCCGGGAAGTGGGCGTCCGGATAGTGGAGGGATTACTCTCTCTCTCTCTCTCTCTCTCTCTCTCTCTCTCTATATATATATATATATATATATATATATATATATATATATATATATATATATATATATATATATATATATATTATCTTGTCCAAGGTAGTGATTTTGAGTTTGATTTCTTTTCTTTTACTAGAATGCCGTCACTATATTTTTTTCTTCCTACCTCCAGACCATGTACTTAAGTCAAGACAACGATTTTCGACTGGGATGGGTTAGACAAAGTTTTAACTTGAAGGGTGCCCTCCTGATATGAATACAACCGTGTGGCAGATGCACGAATAAAGTAGAGAGAGAGAGAGAGAGAGAGAGAGAGAGAGAGATTAGGAGCGTTCGCACGAAGAGGAAAATCTGCTGGACACCGGCAGAAACCATGTCTCGTTTCATTTCAGTGGGCTAAAGGGGTTTTAGTTAAATTTCAGTGTTAATTTTCTGAACGATAATTACAATATTGGTTAAGCAAATAGCTTTAAAAAATGTAAATAACTCTTACTTATGCTATTTGACCCAAAACATCGCCGATAATATAATTGCATATTCTTCCCTAAGAAGATTAGTACAATATTTGCCAAAAAGACAGTTTTTGGACTGTTAGAAGTAAAAAAGGCATATGAATATTGTCATTTGTATATAATCTGACTTGTACAAAAAATGGCACATATGGTCTATCCATAGTTTAATATTCATTAGACTCTAAAATTTTAGGGCGTACCGAAGCTTAGCGCTGCCAGACGTACGAAGTAGGCACAGGTGATGAGCAGATCAGCCAGTAAAGACAGACGGCTGTTTCGGTTTCCTCGGAAAACTTGTTCTACCGGAGGCAGCATATAAATATCGACATGTCTTTTTTTAAGTGAATTGAGTTTTATTCTTACTCATAGGGAGTTTAATTTGTTAGTATAAATTATAACTAATTTCTGTTATTGGATAAAGATATGCATATATATTTCTATGTATGCATAAACCAGGCTGCAACCGCTGTGGAATATTTTTTTTTATAATTACTTTTGTTCATGCATTTTGTTTGCATTGACACAATACTGTTTAAAAATGAAGAAATAGAATATTTTTATGTATTTTTACAACAAGTAAGATGCATGAAAAAGGACATTCAATTATTGTCCGACATGTGATTTTTTTTTTTCCCATCTGAAAAATTAAAATATTGGTGACATCTGGCATTTCTCCAGGCGCGCGAACGCTCCTATTGCAGAGGCTGGAAAGAACCTTGATTAACCAACTCTCATTAATCTCATCTGATTACCAATGTTATTCTTGCTATCTCTGGGAGAAATATTAAACTTAGCAGAGCCTCATATCACACACACACACACACACACACACACACACACACACACACACACACAGTTTGTCGTTAGTAATGAATATAACTAATCTCTATGATCAGGTGAATATAATGGTCAGGTAACAGTAAAAATATTGTACAAAAAAGACGTCATTGCATTAAAGAGGTAGAATTATAAGTTTCTAGTCTTGGGCCCCAGCGCTCCGGAGGGGTGGTATCCTTATTGCAACAGCTATCAACATCATTACTGCCACTACTGTGATTACTACTAAAGATATTATTATCATTATACTTACCATCATCATCATCACCATCGTCAGTAGTAGTAGTAGTAGCAGCAGTAGTAGGAGGAGGAACCCCAGGCTCATATGAACAGTAAACCTAGTGGACTAGAGGCTGAAGTTGCCCTCATCCTGTAGTCCACCATTCTTATTTTAGTGGCAAGGGAAGTAACTGCGGCACTTTTGTATAACCAGGCAGTGGAGACATCTGTTTATATCGGTGCCGCCACATGAAGGCGTCTGTCTCCAGCGCGAAAGAGGGTATAATGGGACTGGCAGTTATCTTTTACCGTGAATTACTGACACTCGGAAACGGGCTTCCATTCCACCATCCAGGGTTGCCTGACTAAAATAATCTTATCTGGGGCCATAATGAAAGCGGGGGAGATAATTCATGTTTGGTAATATTTATTTCATAGGCTAATAAAGAAGTCTGGTCACGGATATCGAAATTCTGGTTGCCTAAAGCTGATGACTAAGTCTTTAATGATTTTTTGATCTGCGGTGTGATAGTCATGGCGTATGAATGAATCTTATTGCTTCTCTCTCTCTCTCTCTCTCTCTCTCTCTCTCTCTCTCTCTCTCTCCTATAATTAGGAACTAAATATACTTGAAATATCCCCTTCTCTGGTAAATAAAATATAATGATACCTAAAACAAATTAGATGTTTGGTTTAGGCGGCTTCTTTGAGTTCAGTAAAATTATATTGTGGTGGCTGGAGTCAACGACAAACTATTTTTCAGCCAAGACATTACATGAGACAGTTATTAACCACTGTAGCAGGGCCGAATAAAATCATTTCAAGTAAGAGAGGATAAAAATAAATGTTGCACATGCAGCCACAGGGTGAAAATAAAGTTATAACAGTTAGTTATAAGTACGATTTTAACTTAATACTTTTTCCTGTACCCAAATTAGAGACCAAACAGCATCGTGTTACCCTAAAAAAAACTTCAGTAGTAGCAAGAACATACAAACTTGGAAAAAAAATGCTGAAATATTTAAGATCGTTATTACAGTCCTACCTACCTTCACTTTTCCTTTCCCTGTTCTATAACTGGGAGCAAAACAACATCCAGACACCCACTTCCTTGCTTAAATTGAAAAGATGGCGAACTGAAAGCAAAAATAAATTAATGGAAGCGTTAAATAACAAAAAGTTGTCGATCATACTAAAACTTAATATCATCAGTTCATCTCTAACATCATATACCTCTCCATAGCTGAAGGACCAAATAACATCGATATATCTTCTGGCCGAACCCATCTGCCTCCAGCGATGCTCAGTCTCAGGATTTGCATACAGCTGGGTATTTCGGGACACTGGAGGAGATTGCCAATGAATAAACATCGCTGGAGTACTGGAAGGCGTTTGGGCCCTGTCTGTGTAGTGCTGGAACTCATGCAGCCGCCGTTTCTCACACCCGCGGTGTCCAGATAATTATATCAACCTCTATCTACCCCTAAATGGGTCTTGGCTTTTCCATTGACCCGAATTGGTTTCTACTTACTCTTGGCAATGTCATGAGTAAAACGGTGCTGTTTAACACCTAATATTTTTTCTATTAATCTGCCTATCTGTAATTATCTTCTGTTAATCGGTATCTATCTATCTATATATCTGTCTATCTATATCTCTATGGCAGTGTCATGAGGAAAAATATTCAATCACATGCCATTAATAAGTCGGGGTACTGCATATTATATCAATTTCCAACCATCACAAAACTCATCCTGGCTTTATCGTTGACCCATATCATCTTTCTACATACATACCGACGTGTTGTATAGAAAATGGTATTATGCACCTCACTTAAAATATTACATGACCGTCTCTTCATCAAAGTCCACCCTGGATTTTCCACTAACTCTATCATCTATCTATCTATCTATCTATCTACCTATATATATATATATATATATATATATGTATATATGTATGTATGTATGACAGTGTTATATAGAAAACTGGTCTTTCTAGCACTCACCAATACATAATCCTCATCCCAATCCTGACTGCCACAGAAAAATACTGGGTGCGGTACCAGTAACTTAATATTATAGGAATCGGCTAAAAATTATTCTAAGATTCAAGAATAAAAGTAGTGACATAATTTGAAGTATAATAAAAGTATTGTAAACTGGTCAGATGATTTTAAAGAAAATTATGAAAATCCACTGTAACCTTTCCAAACCTGAGGCAAAATTTTTTTTCTGCAGTAAATGAAGTCATTATAGTGTGTCTGATCCCAAGCATCTTAATATATTGAGAATTATATAATCCTCCATCTGCACTAATACTTATCACAGCCTTTCCATTGACTCATAGCACCTCCCTATATATATCTGGCAATGTCGTGTAAAAATTTGGGCTTTCTCGCTGGTGTCAGTAAGTTACAATATTGCAAATTGATGTGCCACTCAAGGCCGCTCCCTGTGATGTGCTGTAGGTTATACAAAGGGTCCAGCGGGTATAGCGTCGACTTGTGCCCCGGTGTAGTATTCGAGAGGCCGTTCTCTTGTCAGCTTAGCAGGCTTTCTTACACATCTTCTTTATTATGAATATTTCACCTTAATATCAACATTGTGCACAAAGGCTCTCATTTATGCCTTTCGTAGTGATTTACTTTACATATTACATATACCTTAACATTTGTAATATCGACATACTTTTAGCCTATAAAGTCCCTCAGCCACGTATTACACCTTACTATTTTCTTGTATGTTATGTTTGCCTTTTTAATATCAACATTGTTTGCAGTTCATGGACGACAATAAGAATATTTTTAGGCTTTTGTGACTTACTCTCAACTGAATAAAATCATCTAACTTTAGCTAGAATAGAATGAAGGACTTGTACCGACCATGAGAAGGTTAATGGAAATGGTACAGTACTAACATCCTCAGACTCCCTTGGCTCAATCAGTGAAATAAAGTCATCTGGAGACAGATGATCATCGGGACAGAGTTATCTCGATCAGGTGAGTTAATATCGCATAAATACTGTACACGAGAATATCAAGGTATCAATTATTGTAGATATCAAATGATAAGGAAGAGGTGCTACGGAGCCTACTAGGTCACAAGAAACCTGTCGCATTCTCGGTAAGATAAGTGATTTCGTTACACCTCTTATTCGGCGATGTATTCTTCATATTACACTTGTTTATCCTCCTGTGATTTACAGATGCAAGAAAATGTTGGTATTAACAGTATATAAAAAGGAGAAAATCAAGTGTAACAGGTAAAATAAACCACTGGGAGAAGGTGCTAAGAAGCCTATCACTCCACTTAATATATGGCTTGTAAAGTTGCATTCTGAGTGGCTTAAGAGATTTCGCAACACTTCTTCCTTAGCGATTTACTCAGAACATTACATATCACAGCCCTCTTGTATGTTACTGATTTACACTATGTCGATACTGAAACGATGTAAATAACATACAACATTAAATAACCTATAGGAGAACGTTAAGGCATAAACCATAAACTTAAATCACTAAAGAAGAGGCGCTATGAAGCCTTCGGACCCTCGATGTTGAACTTTAAGGCAGACAGAATGTGTGTGTGTGTGTGTGTGTGTGTGTGTGTGTGTGTGTGTGTGTGTGTGTGTGTGTGTGTGTAACTTTTATGTCTCGGCGAAGTTTTGCTGATGGGTGTTTGTGTTTCTTTTGTGTGTGTGTGTGTGTGTGTGTGTGGGTGGGGGGAGGAGATTATTTCTGCGTCTGGCTTGTGTATGTAAGGCCAGGCTGTTTCGCTTGTGTTGGAGGCCGATATTGGGTTTTGGTGGATACTGTTTACCCAATGATTTCTGCTTTGCTGCCTCTGTTTCTGTTTTGCTATCTATTATCTGCAGTCGTTTGACCTACTGACTTTTGCTTTTCTCTTGTCTTACTTCTTTCTAGGCTATTCCTGTATACTTTGTTCGCGTTATCTGCTTTCTACTGTGTACATTTTTTACGTTCATTTCCTGTTTGCTGTCATTTTGATGCCTTTACTGTTCCTCTTAGACAATATTCTCTGCCTTATCGGTTTTCTAATACTACAAGAATGTAAGTAAACTGTGTTGCTTGTCCTGGGTATTTGGTTTTGCATATTCTGTTTACTGAAGGGCAGATTCGGGCCTGCAGTCCACGGGTTCACATTCATAGGACCTTGTGATTGCAACTACAACTACAAACTTTGTCCTCTTCTTGGGTTCTTCTTGTTCTTTTCCTTCTCTTTAACTTTGTTTTCTGTGTATAGTTGTCTATAGTAAATCCGCTTATTTAGTTCTCTGCCTCATCTGCTTTCAACTGCTAATTTCTCCTCTTTCTGCTTGTACACTATTTGCTTCGCTAATGAACTTAGTTTTTCACTCATTTTGCACTCAGGCTGATTCACTATTAAACCTACATAATTCTTATCCTGTAATCCACTTTACATACAGATTTAAGTAAACGCTTGCTGCTGTTTGACTGCTTTCATACTTTTTTGGCTGGAAGGATATTTACTTCCGCTACATAACCACTTCACTCCGATGACGTTTTGTGAATTCTACTACTAGTACAACCAGACGATTTTATTCAGCTCTGATGAGACACACGACCTTGAGGAATAGATATAGCCTTCACTAAGCCCGTCACTACTTGACATCTATCCTACGCTGAATAAAATACTCCCTTGGTGTCAAGAATAAATTATTCCTGAAGATAAAGTTGATTGCCTTTGTGCACTTGAGCTGGAAAGACAGTTGTATGTCTGTTCGTTCATTCGTCGGAGCTCTAGCAGCCGCATTATGAACGACTGAGGTGTAAAGTCAATCCTCTCCACCTGACTGTGTCGTCATCGGTGTGGTCAACACGCTCACAGCAACCTGAATGTCACAATGACCACAACCGTCTGTCCAGTATCTCCAAAAGCATGGCATAACACTGGTGCTGGTATTACTGGAAAGAACGTTCAGTGTGCAGTAATTTATGCCCTCAGTACAGTGCTGCTACAACTTGCTGGAAAATAAATCATTAAATCAATAAAGAAACACCCCCCCCCTTTGTCGCTACCTCATTACGTGGTGGAGGCAGGCAGGGAGGTAGGAAAACCGGTAGTTAGGTCAGCAGATGAACAGGCAGGCAAGTAGGTCATGGGCAAGTGGGCAGAAGGCAAAACACGCAGGGAAACGGGGACAGGCAGCCTAGGTAGGAAGGTAGGTAGGTAGGCAGGTATGTAAGGAGGGAGGAAGTGAGGTAAGCAGGCAGGGAAGTATGGTAGGTAGGAAGTGGGAATGTAAGTTCGTAGGGAGGTAGGGAAGTAGGGATTCTTTTATATGCTAAAGGAATAATTTGCAGCTTGATACCTCCCGGTGAACGAATCACAGTTTAACAGAGTGGATGCAAAATAAAAAAATCATCGCATCACAAAGTATCTGCTGTACACGGTAAGGGTCATACCTGACTTCGTCTTAGGGACCCTAACGTGACAGTAAGCATCTAGCATAAAAATACGCCATCACAATAAATGGGTTAAGATCAAACTCTTCCTGTTCATACGCTACTTACTGCCACTACCTAACCTACTTCTACATTTTTTCCTTCCCTACTTTTACGTCCATGTTTAACTCGGTTCTTCCAACGTTAAAGCAGTTCTCAAAAAAAAAAAAAAAAAAAAACTCCCTAATTACTTCAGGCCGTATTATCCAAAGCGAAAAAGAAAAACGCGGGAGAAAATGCGAAAATGGCCGGATTACCACGAGCTCAAAGCAAAACAGAGAATTCCCTCATTGTTTTTCCAGAATTCCGAGACGCAGGGATGAGAGACACGCTTTTGGCACTTCGCTTAGAAGTTTACCAAGACGTACATGTATTTGCATTTTAGTCCTGTCGTTCCTGAGAATTTACTTTGCTAACGTGATGACACCTCCAAGTTCAACCGTTATGACCTCTCTTCACTCAAACTTGGTCTAAAATTGCCATATCTCCATCTTCAATGTCGAATTGTAGCAATAAATTAATATGATGCTAGTCATGAAAATATGGTGCAAGAACTAAGTTGCACAAAGACGAAAGTCTGGACCAAGTTTTTTTTTTATAATGAATGGAGGAAGGAAAAACAAAGAAGAAAAAAAAATCTATGTGCCTAAAGGCATCCTACGTTCATAAAATACTTATAACAATTGGATTTAAAATCGAGAGGATTAAATGTATGTAGGAAGCAACTTCCATGAAGCGAATTCCAGAGAGTAGTAGTTCTGGGGATAAATGAATTTTGATAAGAAGAGGTTCTGCATTGTGGGGAAGAGAGTGTGAGTTCATGGGCGCTCCCAGCTGCCCAAGTATTTCGAGAGAAAATGTGAAGGGGAGGAACAATTGAAGCCAGTTCGTTAGAGCACTTACGGTAAAAATATCGATAAAATAGTGCTAAAGAAGCAACATCTCGACATACTGATAGCGGAGGATGGTCATGCGTTATGGCAGGATTTATGATTAATCTAATGGCTTTATTTTGATTTTGTCCAACTGCCTCAATGCAACCGCTCCACATCCACTCCACAGTGGTGAACAGTATTAGATCTGAGAACGCACTTGACTTTTTGTATATTGTGGCCATCTGCTCGTCAGTGAAGAACTCACGAGCTCTGTACATAAGTCCCAGTTTTTTAGAAGCATTTTTAGCATGGGATTTAACATAAGCTGTCCAGCTTAGGTTAGGGTTTAGAGTAACACCTAGGATATCAATTGTAGTGGATATGAGAATCCTGACATCATTTAAAATTATGCGTGAGTCTGAGGGATTCTTTCTATTGGAGAAAGTAATGTATTTAGTTTTCTGAGCATTAAATGTGCCCAGATTTTTTTGTCCCCATTGATTAATTTTAGAAAGGTCCTGGTTCAAAGAAATTGCTCTGTTTATTTGGGAATTTATAATATCAAATTGTGTTAAGGAGGTACTAAATGTGAAAGAACTATGAAGGGTCGAGTCATCAGCACAAGAGTGTATTGGGTTGTGCGTGACAGATAGGAGGTCATTTATATGAATGAGAAAAAGGGTTGGCGCCAAAACTGATCCCTGAGGTACGCCAGCATTTATGGAATGAAACAGAATAAATTCCATCTACCATGACCCGTATTTTTCTACTATGAAGGTAAGAAGAAATTAGAGGAACCAGTGATGCAAGGCCATAGTGTGACATCTTAGACAATAAGGCCTGGTGCCATACTCTGTCAAATGCTTTTGAAATATCAAGTGCTACTGTGTGTGTTTCACCATGTTGGTCTATTGTTTTGTTAATCTGATGGGTAACAAGGCAAAGAATATCTACAGTTGAACGTTCCTGTCTAAATCCATACTGTTAAGCTGAAACAACTATTGCAGGTTCTCGAGGAATTCTTTCAAAACGATTTTTTTTTTAAATCTTGCTACCCAGGTGATCTCATTTATATATATCTCTTCGTGGAGGCTTTGGTGCAGGAGACGGATGCCTTCACGCGGTGACACAACTATTGGGCCGTTCCACTGCCCCGTTATACAAACATCTAACTCCCTCCCTATACCCCGAAAGCAGGATGGTGAACTACAGTCCGCCGGATTCACGTTGAACAGGAGCCTGGTGCCACTACAATAAGTGAAGGGGATAAGAACTCTGGCTCCCTTTTATACGCTGTTAAAAATACGATGTCGTTTTCTTATATCTGTTTCTGTTATTCCCACACAATTTTGATTGGCTTACATGACCACCGCTAGTAGTTTTATTTAAGCTTTTATATTACAGTGTATTACAGTAGCTGTAGTTTCGCCTTTAAATTAACCCATTCAACCTGATGATATCTTTCGATTTAATTACTATAATTTCCAGGCGATTTTATTCCACTTAACGATGAGCCCCAGTATCGAAGGAGTTAATAATGGCTACATCGAAATCCTCAGATCCGAAAAGTCTATCCAAAGCTGAATTTCATGGTGTGACAGTACCACGAGTAAGTGTACATACGTCACTCAAGACTTGTATTTTATTCCTGCTAACTACAGACGACTTTATTCAGCACAAGGGAAAAGTCTCTTCCGAATTATGACATTCTTGGGCTACATATATTATTATTTTTTTTTTTATTCAGCTTAGGAATCACCCTAGCAGTCTGTCTTGCTTTTGACGTACGAAACGACTCTCTCTCTCTCTCTCTCTCTCTCTCTCTCTCTCTCTCTCTCTCTCTCTCTCTCTCACTCTCTCTGCCATTAATCATGCTCCTAGGTGCGTAATTTTCCAAGGAAATGTATAATAAATATTGTGGATCATTAAGGGAGGGAGTGGTGTTGGTGGTCGTTTATTAATAGCCTGATGACCTTTGATCGACACGTACCCCATACCTATATTTATCCCCTCCTCCCCTTCCCTATTATCCGTCTCCCATTTCCCTCGCCCTCCTTCCCTCCCTCTCCACGCTTTCCTCTCCCTCTCTTTGTTTTCCCTTCCTCCCTTCCCCCTCTAGGTTTTCCCCTCGTACAATTCCCCCCATACATTTTCACCATTCCCCACCCAGTGTTTCCCCCATCACCCATTCCCCTGTACATTTTCCGCTACTCCCCTCCACATACAAGTTTCCCTTCCACCGTTCTCACCGTTCTCCCCTCCTCTTCTTTTCCTTACGTTCTTCCATCCTCCTTTTCCCTTCTACGTTTTCCCTTCCCAGGCCCCTTTCGTATCTATATTTTCTCCTCCTCCCAATTTATTTCATGTTTCCCCATCCTCCTCTTTCCCTTTACATTTTCCCCACCTATGTTTTCCCCTCCTCTTCTTCCCCTAACGTTCTTTTGTCCCCTCTCCCTTTCAATCCGATGACGCTTTATATATATATATATATATATATATATATATATATATATATATATATATATATATATATATATATATTTGTCCAGCTGATTCTGATAACTCAGGAGAAACCATCTGCAGTGACGAGGTTATATAAATTCTCCATAAATCCCCCCAAACTTATTTCTCACCCTATTCTGAATGAAATCGTCTGAAAACATTACAGTATAGAAAAATACGACAACAGCGAGGGCAAAATACATTAATACATCAATAGCAAAAACACAGTACTTCAATACGACAACAGCAAGGATAAAATACATTAACACATCAATAGCAAAAACATAATACATCAATACGTC
Organism: Coenobita brevimanus; assembly: GCF_032717465.1. NCBI lineage: Eukaryota > Metazoa > Arthropoda > Malacostraca > Decapoda > Coenobitidae > Coenobita > Coenobita brevimanus. The sequence goes on along the minus strand of NC_136970.1, from coordinate 14,336,131 downwards.
AACAGCAAGGGCAAAATACATAAATACATCATAGCAAACACATAATACATCAATACGTCAATAGAGGAAGAAAATACATACCTTAAGTACGTCAACAGCAACAAAATACAAAATTAAATACGAGGCACAGACGGTGAGACATAAGATATTGTTGGTAGACATTGGTTTGGCGTTGGCTTAGGGCACATACAAGGCACAAACAGCAAAACATAATGACTCTTGATTGTCATATGGTATAGACTTTGATTATATCATTACTATGGAATGACTGGTGTGTAAGCGTCCACCCCACAAACTCAGTGTCAGTCTGTGGTGCCCGAGCCCACACTAGAGCTTACCCTTACTTCAATAGTGACGCCAGCGCAAAACAGTCCTAGTCACCCTTACCTTCCTCTTCTCTCTTCTCCTCCCTTCCCTCACAGTTTTTCATCCCCGTCCTCCTCCCCACATTCTAACACGTCACCTCCCTTTCTGTGCATTCTTTCCCCATCCCTCCATTTTACATACTCTCTCCCCTTCCCTTCATGTTCTCCCATCACTCCCTGCACGCTATCGTCTTCCTTCCCATTTACATGCCCTCCCCATACATATTTCCCTCTCCTCTCCTCACTGCCTCCCCCTTCCCTCAGCTCTCTCTCAGACCACTAAATCCCTCCTGAAATTTCTCTACTCTCTGCTCCTCCCAAACCTCCATTCCCTACGTATGATATCCCCACTCCTGTTTCCTCTCCATACTCTTAAACCGTAGGGCCTACAGTCTCCTCTCCCTCTTTTCCTTTCTCTAACCTCGCAGTCACCCCTCTACCCCCTCCCCAACTTTCGCTCGTCCTTCCCTACTCTTTCTTCTTTTCACCTTACCCTAACCCACAGCCCCATCCTCCCTCCCTCCATATACATGCCATTAATATGTCGGGGTACTGCATTTTATATCAATCTCCAACCATCACAAAATTCATCCTGGCTTATTCATTGACCCATATCATCTTTCTACATACATACCGACGTGTTGTATAGTGTTATGCACCCCATTTAAAATATTACATGACCCTTCCTTCGTCAAAGCCCACCCTGGATTTTCCACTAACTCTACCATCTATTTATCTATCTATCTTCCTATGTATATATATATATATATATATATATATATATATATAGATAGATAGATAGATAGATAGATAGAGAGAGAGAGAGAGAGAGAGAGATAGATATGACAGTGTAATATAGAAAACTGGTCTTTCAAGCACTCACCAGTACATAATCTTCATGAAAACTGGTCTTTCTAGCACTCACCAGTACATAATCTTCATGAAAACTGGTCTTTCTAGCACTCACCAGTACATAATCTTCATGAAAACTGGTCTTTCTAGCACTCACCAGTACATAATCTTCATGAAAACTGGTCTTTCAAGCACTCACCAGTACATAATCTTCATGAAAACTGGTCTTTCTAGCACTCACCAATACATTATTCTCATCCCGATCCTTGCTGCCACCGATAAAGATTGGGTGTAGTACCAATAACTTAATATAGGAATCGCCTACAAATTATTCTAAAATTTAAGAATAAAAGCAGTGACATAACTTGACGTACAGTAAAAGTATTGTAAATTGGTCAGATGATTTTAAAGAAAATTATGAAAATCCACTGTAACCTTTCTAAACCTGAGGCAAAAATCTGTTTCTACAGTAAAAGAAGTCAAGATAGCGTGTTTAATCCCAAGCATCTTAATATACTGAGAATTATATAATCCTCCATCTGCACTAATACTTATCACAGCCTTTCCATTGACTCATAGCACCTCCCTATGAATATCTGGCAATGTCGTGTGAAAAATTCGTCTTTCTCTCTGGCGCCAGTAAGTTACAATATTGCAAATTGATGTGCCACTCAAGGCCGCTCCCTGTGATGTGCTGTAGGTTATACAAAGGGTCCAGCGGGTATAGCGTCGACTTGTGTCCCTGTGTAGTATTCGAGAGGCCGTTCTCTTGTCAGCTTAGCAGGCTCTCTTGCACATCTCCTTTAGCCATTTATTGTGAATATTACACCATAATATCAACAGTGTCCCCAAAGGCCCTCATTTACCTCATTGCTAGTGATTTATTTTACATATTATATATGCCTTAATATGTGTACTGTAATATTGACATACTTTTAGCCTATAAAGTCCCTCAGTCACGGATTACACCTTACTATTTTCTTGTATGTTATCTTTGCCTTTTCAGTATCAACATTGTTTGTAGTTACATGGACGACAATAAGAATATTTTCAGGCTCTTGTGACTTACTCTCAACTGAATAAAATCATCTAACATTAGCTAGAATAGAATGAAGGAGTTGTGCCTACCATGAGAAGGTTAATGGTAATGGTACAGTACTAACACCCCCAGACTCCCTTGGCTCAATCAGTGAAATAAAGTCATCTGGCGACAGACGAGTATCGGAACAGAGTTATCTCGATCAGGTGAGTTAATATCGCATAAATATTGTACACGAGAATATCAAGGTATCAATTATTGCAGATATCAGATGATTAGCAAGAAGTGCTACGGAGCCTACTAAGTCCACAAGAAACCTGTCGCATTTTAGGTGGGATAACAGATTTCGTTACACCTCTTATTCGGCGATGTATTCCGCATATTACACTTTATCCTCTTGTGATTTACGATGCAAAAAAAGTTGGTATTAACAGTATATAAAAAAGAAATAATCACGTGTAACAGGCAAAATAAACCACTGAGAAAAAGGTGCTAAGAAGCCTATCACTCCACTTAATATATGGCTTGTAAGGTGGCATTCTGAGTGGCTTAAGAGATTTCGCAACACTTCTTCCCTAGCGATTTATTCAGAACATTACATATCACAGCCCTCTTGTATGTTACTGATTTACACTATGTCGATACTGAAACGATGTAAACAACATACAACATTAAATAACCTATAGGAGAACGTTAAAGCATAAACCATAAACTTAAATCACTAAAGAAGAGGCGCTATGAAGCCTACAGATCCTTGATGTTGAACTTTAAGGCAGACAGAATGTGTGTGTGTGTGTGTGTGTGTGTGTGTGTGTGTGTGTGTGTGTGTGTGTGTGTAACTTTTATGTCTCGGCGAAGTTTTGCTGATGGGTGTTAGTGTTTCTTTTGTGCGTGTGAGGGGGAGGGTTATATCGGCGTCTGGCTGGTGTATGTAAGGCCAGGCTGTTTCGCTTGTCTTGGAGGCCGATATTGGGTTTTGGTGGATTCTGTTTACCCTATAATTTTTACTTTGCTGTCTCTCTGTTTCTGTTTTTTATCATTTTTTTGCAGCCGTTTTACCATCTGACTTTTGCTTTTCTTTTGTCTTACTTCTTGCTATCTGCTCTAGGCTATTCCTGTATACTGTGTTCGCGTTATCTGCTTTCTATTGTTTATCTTTTTTACTTTCATTTCCTGTTTGCTGTCATTTTGGTGCCTATACTGTTCCTTTTGGACAATATTCTTTGCCTTATCAACTTTCTAATGTTACAGGAATGTAAGTAAACCGTGTTCCTTGTCCTGGGTATTTGGTTTTGCATAATCTGCTGAAGGTCAGATTCGGGCCTGCAGTCCTCGGGTTCACTTTCAAAGGACCTTGTGATTGTAACTACAACTAACTTTGCCCTATTCTTGGGTTCACTTTTTCTCCTTGTTTTTAATTTTCCGTCCTGTGTATAATTGTCTAGAGTAATTCTGCTTATCCAGTTCTCTGCCTTATCTGTTTTCAACTACTACTTTCTCCTCTTTATGCTTGTACGCAATTTACTTCGCTAATGAGCTTAGCTTTCCACTCATTCTGCTCTCAGGCTGATTCACTATTAAACCTACACACTTCTTATTCTGTAATCTACTTTATATACAGGGGGAGGCGGTGGCCGAATCAGCAGAGTTGGCCTGCAGTCCTAATGGACCCAAGTTCGAGTCCCCACTGGGGCGGTGAACAGTTCAAGGATTTGAATATCATCAAAGCAGATTTTCCTGATCTACCAGAAGGCTCGCCTACATGTTATAATAATACCCCCGCTAATTCCAGTACATCAGTCCTGTATGAGATAGCCCTAGCATGTATTCAATATGGTCGGTGAGTGTTAGCGTCGAAGTGGTGACATGTGGAGGTGTGTGGACGTAGGAGGACTACTGGGCCATGGTGACGGGCTATGAAGCCTATGCCCAAAGTCGGACTCATAAATAATAATAATAATAAAAAAACGCTTGCTGCTGCTTGACTGCTTTTATATTTTTGCTGCTGGAGGGGTATTACGTTCGCTACATACCACTTCACTCCGATGACGTATTATGAATTGTACTATTGAGACAGCCAAACTATTTTGTTCAGCTTTGGTAGGACATACGACCTTGAGAAATAGATATAGCCTTCACTACGCCCGTCACTACTTGATATCTATCCTTTACTGAATAAAAGCGTCCCTTGGCGTCAAGAATAAAATATTCCCGAAGATGAAGTTGATTGCCTTAGCGCACTTGAGCTGGAAAGACAGTTGTATGTCTGTTCGTTCATTCGTTCATTCATCGGAGCTCTAGCGGCCGCAGTCATGAACCAATTTGGATGCCTGAGGAATCAATCCTCTCCGCCTGACTGTGTCGTCGTTGGTGTGGTCAACACGCTCACAGCAACCTCGAGGTCACAATGACCAAAGCCGTCTGTACATCATTTCCAAGAGCATGGCATAACACTGGTACCGGTATTACTGGTAAGGACGTTCAAAATGCAGTAATTTACGTCCTCAGTACAGTGCTGTAACAACTTACTAGAAAATAAATAAATTACTAAAAAAATCATCCCCTGTGTCGCTACCTCATTACGTGGTGAAGGCAGGCAGGGAGGTAGGAAAATCTGTAGTTAGGTCGGCAGACGAACAGGCAGGCAGGTTGGTAGGTCAGGTCATGGGCAAGTAGGTAGAAAGCTAAACACGCCAGGAAACAGCGAAGTTTATGCTAAAGGAATAATTTGCAGCTTGATACCTCCCGATGAACGAATCACAGTCCAACAGAGTGGATGCAAAATCAGAGATCATTGCATTACAAAGAATCCACTGTACATTACAAGGACCATACCTGACTTCGTTTTCGGAACCCTAGCGTGACAATAAGCAGCTAGCATAAAAATACGTTATTGGATTAAACGGGTTAAGATCAAACTCTTCCTGTTCACGTGCTACTTACTGCCACTACCTAACCTATCTATCTATCTATCTATCTATAGCCCGACGCCCTAATCCCGCAAAGGGTGGCCGCAGACAAAACGCCTCCAAGTCGCTCAGTCACCCACCATTTGACTACCCTCCCCCCAACTCACCTCCCCCCCTCCCTCATATACCTCTCAACTCCATCCCTCCACCTCATCCTCAGTCTACCCCTCCCTCTCCCTCCCTCCACCTCACCTACATACACCCTCTTAGTCAGTCTTTCGTTCTCCATTCTCTCCACATGTCCAAACCACCTCTGTGTATTTTTCCTACTCTTCTCAACCACATCCACATCCACCCCACAACGTTCCTTCACTTCTTCATTCGTCAACCTGTCCCTCCATGTCACTCCACATGCTCCTCTCAAGTAACTCATATCCACTGCTCTCACTCTTGACTTGTTCCCCTCTTGCAAGGTCTACTCCTCGCTTCCATACGTCAGGGTAGGGATCACAATACTATCATGCAGTGACTTCTTAACTTCCATACTCACCT